>NW_028274817.1:73583519-73885544 GCF_037043125.1 Eumetopias jubatus
TTCTCCTGACTACAATATGGTATTTTAGAGAAATCTGTTGACTGTGGCAGTGGAATGGGCTCCTAAACCCCTCTTATGCCTTCTAGTGGTGGTTTAGGAGCCTCCTGGTATGACTCAGATCTATTTGTTCTCTGAACTCTGCCTCTCCCACATCAGTCCTTATCTGATTAGGACCAATATTCTAGTTCCAAAGGTAGAACTAAGAGTAGTTTTCCCCCCTTCTAAATGAGTGGGCCTTTACAGAGGAAGCACAGACTCACAAAAGTGCATAAAAAGGGCAAATTTTAGAGTGACCTCTTGTCTAGACCAGGGGGAATAAAAGAATTAGAGATTCTTCCTTTTGAGCAGACTATAGAAAAGGAAGGTGGGTCCGTTGTCTCTGATTATAGAAAATAATTCCAATGGAAGGTTCTAGCAGGAATGATAACAATGAGTCCTGCCATTTCAGGCTGCCCTTAATAGAAGGTCTTGGGTATAGTCACAGCTTTTATCAAGAGCAACCAGGTATTCAGGACCTGGGTTTACCAGGCACTAGTAATTCAGCAGTCCTTTGCGATTACATTGATAAAAGTCACTGTTAACATTTGAAATGTAGCATTTGGGCCCCAATCATACTGATGCATTATAATCAATTTGTTTTTGTCTGCTTTCATTTAAGGCTTGTAGGCTCTAAATCATTAAAAGAACATATTGACCAAAAAGACAGTCTCAGTTAAAAATACCATATGTTTAGAGGCCCAATGCCTCCAAAGAGGATTCTCCCACAACCCTTATAATTACACACTCCACTACACACAATATCCTAGCAAGACTATTGTTGTACTCATATACCCTATCCCTAGTGCTGAGAAACTGGGGTTCTGGTTAACCTAATCATTGGTTAATTTTAAGATAAGCAACCCTACAGAGAGCAATGGCTGACAGGGCATGCCCTTGGTGGTTTGATCTACATGTACTTCCCCAGGCTGAAGAAGAAAATCATATGTAATATGAGCTCCTGCTAGAGTAACCTAAAATTGTAAAGTGGGGACAGAAGATGGGAAGGACTAAGGACCTGGATCCTTTCTTTTGGAGACATCATGAATGAGGTTGTATAGTAATGGGGACCTTCTTAGATAGGCAGATGCAGGGGGGTTGTCTGGGAGTAACTGAAGGGAAGGCTGGAAGGATGTGTGGAAGCAACTGGATATTTCAATTTAATATTTTAAGATTGGAGCAGTTTTGGGTGATGACAATAGCCAGGGTAGCTGAAGAAAGTTTGAGGGCAAAATAGCAGAGATGAGTAAGTCAAAGGACCTCAGAGCCCAGATGTTATCTGGGACTTCTTTCAGAACTCTGAAGTCATCCAGGGTGATAGCAGGGAAGAAGACAGTGAGGTGCCAATGTGTACAATAAATGATGAGGATTGACCAGGAAATTAGAAGGTGATAGCAAAGGAAAGGTGTAAAGGTCAATATACTCACATGAGTCTAAAGTTGAGAGGTTTATTTCCCAGAGATAGAGGAACGAATGGATGTTTTGGCTTAAGAAATAATAGCTTTCCTGCTGATCTCACTCCCAATATTTTGGGGATAAATGATTACAAGTTCTCTCTTGTTAGTCCAAATTCCCTTTCATTCCCAGATCTGTCTATCCATTCTTAATTCTGTCTATCCACTAACTCTCCCAAACCCCCCCCAACAGATATCAGAGACTAGGTCATTCTGGGAGACTCCCCTCTGCATCCTCACAAGAGGCAGAAAGGTGAGCATTACTTGTACTTAAGTTTAGGAATGCATTGTTTGGGGCCTGGATGAAACCAAATAGGTCCAACTCGGAAGCTACTCCAGATGCTAAAAGTCTGGAGAGCTCCAGCTCTGTGCAATTACTTGGGGGTAACTGGTGTCATCAGAATCAGTGTCTGATTCACTTTCTCATCTCCCCTAGAAAAGTAGACCCCAAATTGAGCAACAACTGCTTACTGTAGGGTGGTTTTCCTGGGCCAGGTCTATTCTAGCCAACCCCACCTGCAGGGCTTTGGTTCATGAGAGACGATGGACTCTGAAAAACAAACTGAGGGTTCTAGAGGGGAGGGGTGTGGGGGGATGGGTTAGCCTGGTGATGGGTATTAAAGAGGGCACGTTCTGTGTAGAGCACTGGGTGTTATGCACAAACAATGAATTATGGAACACTACATCAAAAACTAATGATGTAATGTATGGCGATTAACATAACAATAAAAAATTTAAAGAAAAAAAAGAGATGCCCACATGGAAAATATTAATACAAAATGAAAGTAGTTGCAAAGAGGATATGAAAGCCATGACTGGCTTAACTTCAGAGTGAAGCTTCCATCAGCTTTTCCTAAGTTGCTGCTGACACTGCTAAAAGTAACAAGAAAAAGATATACAACAGCAATTTACTGCACTTAAAGAGCCTGTGCCATATATTGTTTTGCACACTGTTAGTGACAATTAAAAGAATAATTTACTGTCCTTGAAAATAAGGAGGAATGAAGAGACACACATTTACACATGTTAGTCAAAGGCAGAAACTGATAAACACTATAACGAGATAGGTACAAATAAATTACTTTGAGAGTACTGATTGGGGTGGGTAGTGTTTCTAACTACAGGAATCAAAGAAGGATATATAGAGGAAGTAGCATTTGGACCAAGCCAGGGAAAATGAACTGGATTTCCTTATATACAGATGAGGTACAGGGAACAGCATGGATAAGTGTACAGTCAGGACAATGCAGAATACAGTGTGTAGTGATGCTAGTGAGAGAAGAAGAGGACAGAAAGTAATACTGATAGTATTTGTAGATCACTTACTATAGGTTAGGCACAGTCTGAGAGTTTAATATGTATTAGCTTATTTAATCCTCACAAAACCCTATGAGGTTAATATTCTCATCATCCACATTTGACAGATCTAAAACTGAAGACTAGGGAAATTAAGTAACTTGCTCAAAAGCCAACAGCCAGCAAGCAACAGAGTCAGGGTTTAAATATGGAAGTTTGTAACTAGACAAAACCTCACAACCTCACAACCTCCATATTACCTTTCAACAAAGCCTGGAAGAAGATTATGAACATCCTAGAATGCCAGGATAAGGATTTGGGGTTCTGTCTTGTTTTTCTTCGTTTGATTTCCATCTCTAGAATTTACTAGTTGACTGACCTTGTGCAAGTTACTTTGTTTTTCTGAATCCTCATTTCTAACTTTGTAAAGTGAAGGTGATATAAAATATCATGGAGATTAACTATGATATAAAGCACCACAGATTGGCTTGTAATGGATACTTAGTAAATGTAACTGCCATTATTCATAGTAGAATTAGTATGAAATGTGGGCACATTACAGGTAGAGGGAATAGACTGAAGTTTTCTGGTATTGCTGGAATATGGGCTATGATGATATGTGGTGATGAGGCTGTGAAAGAAATGCAAGGACCAGCTTATGGAATACTTTGAATATGACCCTAAAGCATTTGGCTTTTATTCTACAAGTCACAAGGAATCTATTAAGCAGAATGAAGTTTAAAATGGCATGTGTGAAAGGTGGAAAAAACACCCACATAGCCATAAAAGATACCCAACAACCATTTGCTTTATATCCGGTCTTAACCTAGATGCTGTGAGACATATAAAGATGAAACTACTGGATTTGAACCAGTAAAGGTGATAAAACAAACCCAAAACTGATTCACCAAACCCAAATAGTACAGTAGGAATTTAAAATGGTACAACCACTTTGGAAGACAGTTTGGAAGTTTCTTAAAAAGTTAAAAATGCACTTACCGTATGACCTACTTCAAGGTATTTAATCTAGAGAATTAAAAACTTATGTATACCCAAAAATCTGTATATGGATGTTTATAATAGTTCTATTCAAAATCAACAAAAACTGGAAGTGACTCAAATGTCCATCAATAGTTGAAGGAATAAACAAAGTGTGACACATCCTTTTCATGGTATATTACCCAGGAATACAAAAGAACCAACTACTGATACATGTGACAATGTGGATGAATTTGCAAATACATTATGCTAAGAAAAAGAAGCCAGAGACAAAAGGCTTGGAGGTGGGTGGGCAGATAAGATGAACTAGGTGAAGGGGATTAAGAGCACACTTACTATGATGAGCACTGAGTAATGTATTTGATGAATCATTATATCATATATCTGAAAATAATATAAACCTGTATGTTAATTATACTTGAATAAAAAAGGATACTTGCTATATTACTCCACTTACATGACATTTTAGTAAAAGTAAAACCACAGGAGCAGAGAACAGATCAGTGGTTGCCAGAGGTTGGCAGGGGTAGAGTGTAACTACGATGAGCTGTGGAAGGGCATAATTTTTGGTAATTAAAATTGTGCTTTATCCTGATTGTGGTGATGGGTACATTAATTGATGCATGTGTGGAGCCTAAAGAACTATATACCTCCCCAAAATAAATATTAAGGAAAGGTAAAATATAATACTTTACTGTGGAAAAGTTGCAATTCAAATAAGATTTTCCATTTTCAGAAATCTGTCAATAATGCAAATAAAATTTCCTATGATAGTTATAAAAAAGATACAGTAATAATATTATTTTGTCACTTGACAGGATTAATAGACAGATAGCAGGCAGGCAGATGTTGACTAATACCTTATTGAAATCAAGTTATTCAAAGTTGTGACATCTTTGTGGACTGTTGGGTGAGTTTGTGACCGAACAACTGATTTCCGTGGGGGATAATTAATGTGGAAATCTATATCAGAGAGCCATAGCGTTCTACCTTTAGCTCTATCCTACTTTATATTTATATCAGTAACTTAGATAAAGACATTGGTTGTTCTAATTTATGGATGGTATCAAGCTGGATAGGATAGTGAATCGGGATTTTAAATAACTGCACATTTGTTCAGGTTGGAGCAAAGTGACATTTAGTGGAAAAATATTAAATCCCTGTGTAAGTACATGTTTGACCATACAGAGGCAAGGTAGCATGTATAACCTAGGCTGTGATGAGCATCTCAGTTTCAGACAGCATTCAGAGTCCGTTTCTAAGGATCAGACCCTCACTTAGTATACATGCCAAGCTTGGGCCTTGAGTATTAATAATATTAATATTATTAATAATAAGCTTGCAGATACATTGAAATGTGTCCAAAGGGTAGTGAGGAGGCTGTAGAGAAACCTGGAGTCAAAGTCCCATAAGGGACAGTTGAAGATGGGGGTGTTCTGCCTGAAGAGGATTCAGAAGGACAGAGAAATAGACTTTGGAAGGACTCTCACAGGACAGAAGAAGCAGACTGAGTCTAAGAGACCCAGTTAGCCACTTCAGAGAAAGAAGATATTTTATCTTATTTTAAGAAATAAATTTTAGCCAGTCAACAATGTCCCTAGAAAGAGTGGGCTACTTCAGGAAGTAGTAAATTTCTTGTCAGCAGAGCTGTACAAGGAGAAGCTACCTCAGTATTAGTGTGGAACCAGATTTCCACTTTAAATATAATGATGGTTCTCAAACTTGAGGGTGTGGTGCATCAGTATCACCTGAGAAGCTAGATATAGATCCAGATTCTTGGGTTTCCATCCTGAGGTTCCAGTTCAGGAAGTCTTGGATGGGGCCTGTGGATGTCCATCTTTAACAAATGTTCCTAAGTAATTCTAATCCCACTTTGGGAAATAGGCCATTGAGGGTTGATGGATTAATACTTACTGAGACCAGCACTGAGGATGGATTAATACTTACTGAGACCAGCCAGGACGGGAGATCAGCCTGCCTGATTACCAGTCTGGTGCCACTGTCCTGGCTTTTGCACCCATAGAAATTTCTGCAAATCCCTTCCCCTCTTGGGCCCCAGTTTGTACCATTGTGAATGTCCTTTTAACATCTTCACTTTAAATCAGGGTAAGTCATCCTTTCTTCAAACAAAAATCTTATACAGACCCCCAGTATTTGAAGCAAATATTGAGCCATTCTGGTGTGTGTGTGTGTGTGTGTGTGTGTGTGTGTATGTATGTATAATAGAGGAGTGTCTTTCCCACTCACCACACCCCACCCAAAGCCCCAGAGATTCTTCTATTGTGTTTCAAAGTCACTACTCTGGGGTCTGCCAGATGCTCAGACTCTGATGACTGAGGGCATTTGTGTTTTGTGATCTTTATGCTTGAGTCCCTGTACTTGTCCCTGATCTGATACCTATGTCCAGCCCTGCCATCTCCCTCTATCCGGCACACACTGAGAGCAAGTGAACATTGTGGCCCTTAGGCCTCTGAGCAAGACTTTCTCTTTTACCTCATGTCAGGTCACTGGTCTCTCACTCCTTTCCAGGGCCTGCCTGTCCTCCTGCAGCCCTGCCTGCCCAGCCTCTAGTTCATAGTGCCCTCCTGTCCCTGGAAATAGCTTTGCACAGGGTGTTGGAAAGCCTCCCCCAGATCTCCTGATCTAGGCTTCAGTTCCCCAAATTGTCTCTCAAGTGTGTTCTATAATTCCATTAATTCAGATGGCTTCCTATGCAAGGAAGACCAAGAGCCCTTAGTGATCAGCCTCTCCAGCTTTGTCTCCAGCCTCCTCTGAGTCATCAGATTTTGTTGCTGTCTGAGGACTAGCTATACAGAAGTTGAATACATTCAACCTTCATAGAATCATATAAAGCATCAAAAGACCTTAGAATTGTCTGCCTGATGGGGTGCCTACATGGCATGGTTGATTGAGTGTCTGACTCTTGATATCAGCTCAGGTCTGGATCTGAGTTGTTAGTTCAAGCCTGGCATTGGGCTCCACATTGGGCATGGAGCCTGCTTAAAAAAATAGTCTGGAAAAAAATGTTTGCCTGAACCTTGGTGATAAAATAACAGTTGAAGGGCATTTGGAACCAGAGAGACTTTGTGAATAGTAACAACAACTATCATTTATCAAGTCTCTCCTATATGTCAGCCAATATTCTGTCCATTGCTTAATTTTTATATCAACCTGTGAAGTCAGTACCATTAATACCCTTGTTTTCTAGATGAGGAAACTCAGGCTCAGAGTAGTTAGCCTGTTGAGATGTAAATACAGAGTTGGGATTATGGGCCTATGCTCTGGTGATCATTGAGATAATTTTGAACTTCATGACACATAGCAGTAGATGGAGGTTACTCTGGCCATTCTAGAGGAATAGGCAAAAAGTACTAGTGGAGTGTGATCTTTAGCTTCCTGTGGTCCTGGGAATACATCATCATTTTCTCAGTTCTGTTCCTATCTGATGGCAAAATTCTCTGAGTCTCCATAAATCTGCAAGATGGGAATCTCTTACTGCTTAGCTGGGCAGTGCCAGAAAAGGGGGAGGAAGCATGAATGGTTGCAATAACCCTGGGCTTTGCCTGGGAAAACAAAGAAAGCAACAGTCCCTGGGCTGGGTGGCAGGTCAAATTAGACCCATAGTTTCCAATCTTGATTGGGCATAAAAGCCTCCCATAGAATGATGCAGGTTCTTGGGCCCCATCCCAGAAATTCTGATCAAGGAAGTGGCCTTAAGCCCCAAGAATCTGCATGTGGAATATACTTCACAAGTGATTTGGATGCAGGTTTTTCTGAACTACCTTGCCCTTAGTAGAGAGTTAAACCAAATAGACTTTCAGGTCTCTTCCCGGTTTGAGATCCTCACTCTTTATTAAGTATTAAGCTGCCAGGCATAAAAGATAACTATCATGGTCAAATCAAAAAGAGAGGGGAGAAATGTGAATGTCAATAGTTATAAATTCATGGTCAAAGATGAATTCAAAAACAGAAATGATTATGATTTTTGTGTGTGGTGGGGTGTGGTGAGAAGGCCAAGATTAAAGAACCCAGTCAGTTTCTAAAGAGACTGAGATAACTTTGGTAGAGAGGGACCAAATAAAAATGGGTTTTGGATGCTACCCAGAGGATTTAGACTTGAGAAACAAATAAGAGCCTTTGTAAGCTCTGATGCACAGAAGAAAGGCTGTCTAGGTAATATTTTGGAAATTTTTCTGAATATGTGCATCACTATTCAATACATTCATACATGTGTGCATGTGTGTGCATGAGAGAAACCAAACTTTCCTGAAAACAATCATTATTAAGGACCCATGTGATACACTCTGATGTCATGTGTATTTCTGTGTGTGTGTATGAAGTAAATTGAATATACAGATACATAAATTTAATATAAGCACATTATAAATATAAATTATATATATATACATATGTATATTGTGTGTGTAAATTGAATATATACATATATATACATGTACATCTATATGAAACTGCTAGTACCAATCCACCAATTAAATTTATTTCACAACTTCCTAACGGGTTATAAACCACAGCTTAAGAAACACTGATCTTAAGGAAATTAGGTAATTTCTGTCCTTGCTGATTACTTTACATGTTTATAGGCAACTATTAACTGACCTAATGGAAATGCCTCAGAAAATCCACAGATATTTTATCTTAGTTTCTTTTTTTAAGTTTTATTTTATTATGTTATGTTAGTCGCCATACATCATTAATTTTTGATGTAGTGATCCACTATTCATTGTTTTCGTATAATACCCAGTGCTCCACGTAGTACGTGCCCTCCTTAATACCCATCAGTGGGCTAACCCATCCCCCACTGCCCTCCCCTCTAAATCCCTCAGTTTGTTTCTCAGAGTCCATAGTCCCTCATGGTTCACCTCTCCCTCCAATTTCCCCCCTTCATTTTTCCCTTCCTTCTCCTAATGTCCTCCATGCTATTCCTTATGTTCCACAAATAAGTGAAACCATATGATAATTGACTTTCTCTGCTTGACTTATTTCACTTAGCATAATCTCCTCCAGTCCCATCCATGTTGATGTAAAAGTTGGGTATTCATCCTTTCTGATGGCTGAGTCATATTCCATTGTATATATGGACCACATCTTGATCCATTCATCTGTTGAAGGGCATCTCGGCTCTTTCCACAGTTTGGCTATTGCGGACATTGCTGCTATGAACGTTGGGGTGCATATGGCCCTTCTTTTCACTACATCTGTGTCTTTGGGTTAAATACCCAGGAGTGCAATTGCTTGGTCATAGGGTAGCTTTCTTTTTAATTTTCTGAGGCACCTCCACACTGTTTTCTAAAGTGGCTATACCAACTTGTATTCCCACCAACAGTGTAAGAGGATTCCCCTTTCTCCACAACCTCTCCAACATTTGTTGTTTCTTGCCTTGTCAATTTTTGCAATTCTAACTGGTGTAAGGTGGTATCTTAGTTTCATTTTTGAAATATATATTTAAGGATGGATTGGAAGAAAAACATTGTTAGAATGTCTATACAACCAAAGCAATCTACACATTTAAATGCAATCTTTATCAAAATAACAATAGCATTTTTAAGACTTGGAAAAAACAATCCTAAAATTTGTATGGAACCACAAAAGATCCCAAATAGCCAAATCAACCTTGAAAAAGCAAAGCAAAGCTGTAGGTTTTACAATTCCAGACTTCAGGTAATATGACAAAGCTATAGTGATCAAAACAGTATGGTAGTGGCACAAAAATAGATATATATATCAATGCAATAGAATAGAAAACTGAGACATGAATCGACAATATATGCTCAATTAATCTTTGACAGAGCAGAAAGGAATATCCAATCAGTAAAACACAGTCTCTTCAACAAAGAATGTTGGGAAAACAAGAGTAACATGCAGGAGAATAAAACTGGAAAACTTTCTTATACCATACACAAAAATAAATTCAAAATGGATGAAAGACCTAAATGTGAGACATGAAACCATAAAAATCCTAGAGGCTGTAATGTCTTTGACATCAGCTGTAGCAACTTCCTTCTAGATATATCTCCTGAGGCAAGAGACACAAAAGCAAAAATAAATTATTGGGACTTCATCAAGATAAAAAGCTTCTGCACAGCAAAGGAAACAATCAACAAAACTAAAAGGCATCCTATGCAATGGGAGAAGATATTTGTAGATGACATATCCAATAAAGGGCTAGAATCCAAATATATAAAAAAACTTATAAAACTCAATACTCCCAATATAAATAATCCAATTAAAAAATGGGCAGAAGACATGAGTAGACATTTTTCCAACGAAGACAACCAGATGGCCAACAGACACATGAAAAGATGTTCAACATCACTCATCATCAGGGAAATGCAAATCAAAACTTCAATGAGACATCACCTCACACCTGGCGGAATAGCTAAAATCAACAACACAGGAAACAACAGGTGTTAGTGAGGCAGTGGAGAAAGGGAAATCCTCTTGCCCTGTTGGTGGGAATGCAAACTGGTGCAGCCACTCTGGAAAACAGTATGAGGTTCCTCAAAAAGTTAAAAATAGAACTACTCTATGACCCAGCAATTGCACTACTAGGTATTTATCCAAAGGATACAAAAATAGTGATTCAAAGGGACACATGCACCCCAATGTTTATAGCAGCATTATCTACAATAGCTAAATTATGGAAACAGCCTGAGTGACCATTGACTGATGAATGGATAAAGGAGATGTCATAGATATATAGATATAGATGATATAGATAGATATAGATTTATGGAATATATAAATTGAATATTACTCAGCCATAAAAATAATGAAATCTTGTCATTTGCAAGGTCCTGGGTGGAGCTAGAGAGTATTATGCTAAGTGAAATAAGTCAGAGAAAGACAAATACCATATGATTTCACTCATATGTGGAATTTAAGAAACAAAAAAATGAACCAAGGGAAAAAAGAGGGAGAGAGACAAACTAAGAAACAGACTCTTTTTTAAAAAAAGATTTATTTATTTGAGAGAGAGAGGAGGGGGAGGGGCAAAGGGTGAGGGAGAGAGAAACCTGAGCAGACTCCATGCTGAGCATGAAGCCCAATGTGGGGTTTGATCTCCTGACCCTGAGATCAGACCTGAGCCGAAACCAAGAGTCAGATGCTTAACCATCTGCACCCCCCAGGCACCCCCCAAAAATAGTCTTTTAACTACAGAGAACAAACTGATGGTTACCAGAGAGGAGGTGGGGGGATGGGCTAAATAGGTGATGGGGATTAAGAAGTGCATTTGTTGTGATGAGCACCAGGTGTTGTATGGAAGTGTTGAATCACTCTATTCTATACCAGATACTGCAGGTGTATAATATCAGAATTATTGCACTGTATGTTAACTGAAGTTTAAATTAAAAAAATAAAAATGTAAATAACTGCAGTAAAAAGTTACATTCAAGTGTAAAAATTTGTGATGAACTAAATTTAGACTCTTTGGAAACCAGTTATGCATTAACTTGGACTGCATGGTTAATTTTTTTTCATGCAGACATTGAAATAAGGCTCCTGCAGGTCTACACTTTAATTTAACCTTCTTCTAGGCCTGTCGTTGTTAATGAAGGTGCTAGTTCTGTCCTAGTCTTGCTTTAAATGCAGGCTGTACATGTCCACTCAAGTGAACAACTAAGGTTCAGGCCCATTGGTTTGGTATATGCACTCCTTTGGGCATGATAGCTGTGCAATATCAAAAGAATATGTAACATGTTAGATTGTGATAATAGTCTATTATGGATAGTTTAAGCACTTGCACTAAAGTTTAGGGATGTGTTTCTAATTTTTATATTTATTACTAGCTGCCTTAACTGGTGCTACCCAGAGACATCAAGAACCTAATTAAATACAGTTTAAAAGAACTAATAAAATATTCTTTGATTTATACTATTAATTATATTAACTGATAATTTTAAACTTTGAAGCGAAGTACTTTATTGACTAACTTTCTTGTTCTGCTGTAAATCCACGAAGCTCCTCACTTTACAGCATGCTATGTAAAGCTGCCTTTGTGAGAAGCAGCTTCATCACAAGTTAATGCCTGCCTTTGGAACATTTGGTTGTGACTTATAACAGTGATTGTGCTATATAGAGCAAAGGTTCTAAGGTATTAAAGATTTTGAAAGCAAATGAGGTCATTCCAGGTTAGCAGGAGGATTTATATTTATGCCCTTTACCACACCATTTTGAAATATGCTATTGTAACCTCTGTTTTCAGCTGTGTTCCAAATGTACTATACAAACTCAGATCCCAGCTGTGAGCTGGGATCTAAGAAGCTGGCTCCAACATGACCTGACCATTAGAACAGAGTGTACTTTCAGGCTCACCTTTCCATTTCAGGAACTGAAGCAATGTTAGATTACTTAACCTATTTGAGCTTATTTAAAACCTGTTTGTTTTCTCTTTCCAGTGCGTGTCTCTTTCCAAGTGGCTGCCAAATGTCCTCTTTGCTGGACTTTTCAACTGCATGGGAAGGATTCTCTTGCATTGGCAATCAAGTGAGTCCTGGATTATATCTTGCCTTCATCTCTTCTGGAAGCAAATGCTTCTTTTCTGGTACTCAGCTATTTCTCATGTTGGGCCTCAGTCACAGTTGCTGCTGTGTCAATGGAACCTAATGCAGGCTAGGCATTTGGTAGGTGCCCCATAAATCTTTGTTGAAAGAATGAATGAAATGTCACTTTTTGCATTAAGGCATCTCTGGTCCATCCAAAATTTATTGCTTCCTTCTTTTAGGTACAGTGAAATTCTGTCCATATATTTATTAAACCTATTTTTAAATTAAATTTAATTTTATTGTGTTATGTTAGTCACCATAAAATACATCATTAGTTTTTGATGTAGTGTTCCATGGTTCATTGTTTGCATATAACACCCAGTGCTCCATGCAGTACGTGCCCTCCTTAATACCCATCACCAGACTAACACATCCCCCCACTCCCCTCCCCTCTAAAACCCTGTTTGTTTCTCAGAGTCTGTAGTCTCTCATGGTTCATCTCTCCCTCCGATTCCCCCCTTCATTTTTCCCTTGCTTCTCCAAACCTTCTCCATGCTATTCCTTATGTTCCACAAATAAGTGAAACCATATGATAATTGACTTTCTCTGCTTGACTTATTTCACTTAGCATAATCTCATCCAGTCCCATCCATGTTGATATAAAAGTTAGGTATTCATCCTTTCTGATGGCTGAGTAATATTCCATTGTATATATGAACCACATCTTCTTGATCCATTCATCCGTTGAAGGGCATCTCAGCTTTTTCCAGTTTGGCTATGCAGACATTGCTGCTATGAACATTAGGATGCTTATGGCCCTTCTTTTCACTACATCTGTGTCTTTGGGGTAAATACCCAGGAGTGTAATTGCTGGGTCATAGGGTAACTCTATTTTTAATTTTTTGAGGAACCTCCACATTGTTTTCCAAAGTGGCTGTACCAAATTTGTTCCTACCAACAGTGTAAGAGGGTTCCCCTTTCTCCACAACCTCTCCAACATTTTAACATCATATTACAATAATCTATTTATGCATACATTTTAATTTTTTATTTTTATTCCAGATCAGCTAACATACAGTGTTATGTTTGTTTCAGGTGTACAGTATAATGATTCAACAATTATTTATATTACTCAGTGCTCATCAAAATAAAGGTACACTTAATCCCCTTCACCTATTTCAGCCATCCTCCCACCTACCTCCCTCTGGTAACCATCAATTCTCTATAATTAATAGTCTGTTTCTTGATTTGTCTATCTCTCTCTCTCTTTTTTTAAACTTTGCTCATTTGTTTTTTTTCTTAAATTCAACATATGTGTGAAATCATATGGTATTTGTATTTCTCTGACTGACATATTTCACTTAACATTATACTCTAGCTCCATCCATGTTGTTGCAAATGGCAAGATTTCATTCTTTTTTATGGCTGAACAATATTCCATACCATATACATATGGTATATGGAATATTATATATACCATATGTATACCACTTCTTTATCCATCCATTTATCCATGGATCGCTGCTTCCATAATTTGGCTATTTTAAATAATGCTACAATAAATATAGAGATGTACCTATCCATTCAAATTAGTGATGCCATATTATTTGGGTAAATACCCAGTAGAGGAGTTACTGGATCATATGGTAGCTCTATTTTTAATTTTTGAAGAAACTCCATACTGTTTTCCACAGTGGCTGCATCAGTTTACATTCCCACCAACAGTACAAGAGGGTTCCTCTTTTTCTTCACATCCTTACCTACACTTGTTTTTCTTGAGTTTGACAGGTGTAAGATGATTTCTCATTGTAGTTTTGATTTGGATTTCCCTGATAATGAGTTGAACATATGTTGAACGTCTTTTAATGGGTCTGTTGGCCATCTGTATATCTTCTTTAAGAAATGTCTGTTCATGTTTTCTGCCCAATTTTAATTGGATTATTTGTGTGTTTTTTGGGGTGTCGAGTTTTATAAGTCTTTTATATATTTAAGATACTAACCCTTTACCAGATATGTCATTTGCAAATGACCCATTTGCATATGCATATCCCATTCAGTAGATTGTCTTTTAGTTATGTGGCTTGTTTCCCTTGTTGTGCATAAGCTTTTTATCTGGATGTAGCCAATAGTTTATTTTTGCTTTTGTTTCCCTTGCCTCAGGAGACATACCTAGAAAGAAGTTGCTACAACTGATGTCAAAGACGTTACTGCCTGTGTTCTCTTCTAGAATTTGAATGGTTACACATCTCTCATTTAGGTCTTTATTCCATTTTGAATTTATTTTTGTGTATGGTATAAGAAAGTTTTATTCCTTTGCATGTAGCTATCCAGTTTTCCCAACACTCTTTGTTGAAGATACATTTTTTCCCCATTGGATATTCCTTCCTACATTGTCAAAGGTTAATTGACCATATAATTGTGGGTTTATTTCTGGGCTTTCTATTCTGTTCTATTGATCTATGTGTTTGTTTCTGTTCCAATACCATACTGTTTTCATAACTATAGCTTTGTAATATGACTTTAAGTCTCAAATTGTGATGCCTCCAGCTTTGTTTTTCTTTTTGAAGGTTGCTTTGGCCATTCGAGGTCTTCCATACAAATTTTGGGATTGTTGGTTCTAGTTCTGTGAAAAATGCTATTGATATTTTAATAGGGATTGAATTGAATGTGTAAATTTCTTTGGGTAATATAAACATTTTAATAATTTTTTTTCTGGGGCGCCTGGGTGGCTCAGTTGGTTAAGCAACTGCCCTCGGCTCGGGTCATGATCCTGGAGTCACGGGATCGAGTCCCACATCAGACTCCCTGCTCAGCGGGGAGTCTGCTTCTCCCTCTGACCCTCCCCCCTCTCATGCTCTCTCTCTCTCTCTCTCATTCTCTCTCTCAAATAAATAAATAAAATCTTTTAAAAAAATTAAAAAAAATATTTTTTTTTCTTCCAGTCCATGAGCATGGAGTGTCTTTTGCATCTTCTTCCATTTCTTTTATCAGTGTTTTAGAGCTTTCAGATTACAGGTCTTTGAACTCTTCAGTTAGGTTTATTCCATGTAGTTTATCATTTGGGGTGTCATTGTAAATGGGTTTATTTTCTTAATTTCACTTGCCGCTGCTTCATTGTTGGTGTATAGAAATGCAACAAACTTCTCTACATTAATTTGTATCCTGCAACTTTACTGAATTCATTTATCAGTTCTGGCAGTTTTTTGGTGAAGTCTTTCACGTTTTCTATATAGAGTATCAAGTCATCTGCAAATAGTGAAAGTTTTACTTACCCCTGTCAATTTGGATGCTTTTTATTTCTTTTTTCTCTGTTGTGTCCAGGACTTCCAGTACAAAGTTGACTAAAAGTGGTAAGAATGGACATCCTTATCTCATGATCTTGGTGGAAATGTTCTCAGTTTTCCCGCATTAAAGATGATGTTAACTGTGGAGTTTCATATATGGTCTTTATTTTGTTGAGGTATATTCCTTCTAAAACTACTTTGCTGAGGGCTTTTATTATGAATAGGTATTTTACTTGGTCAAATGCTTTTTCTGCATCTATTGAAATGATCATTTTGTTCTTTATTTTGTCAATCATATGGTTCTATCCTTTTCTCTTATTAATGTGATGTATCATGTTGATTGATTTGTGAATATTGAACCCATGAATAAATCCCCCTTGTTTGTGGTGAATGATTTTTTTAAACGTATTGTTGAATTTGGTTTGATAGAATTTTCCTGAGAATTTTTGCATCTAAGTTCATCAGGAATATGGATCTTATTGGTTTCTTTATCTGGCTTTGGTATCAGGTGATGAAGGAATGATCTCATGAATTTGGAAGTTTTCCTTCCTTTTCCATTTTTTTTAAATAGAATGAGAAGAGTAGGTATTAACTCTTCTTTAAATGTTTGGTAGAATTCACCTGTGAAGCCATGTGGTCCTGGACTTTTTTTCAAGTTTTTTGATTCCTGACTCAATTTCTTTGCTGGTTATTGGTGTGCTCAAATTTTCTATTTCTTCCTTATTCTGTTTTGGTAGTTTATATGTTTGTAGAAATTTACCCATTTCTTCTAGCTTGTCCAATTTGTTGGCAAATAGGTTTCTATACTCTCTTTTTTTATTTTTTTATGATTGTATTTCTGTGATGTTGAGTATTTCTCCTCTCTCATTTGCAATTTTATTTTTTTAATCCTTTCTCCTTTTTTTCTTGGTAAGCCTGGGTATAGGTTTATCAATTTTATTAATTTTTTCAATTGCATTCATTTTCAGTTGCATTTCATTTTCGTTTGGTTCTATGTACTTTTTGATATCTTTGATTTCTTGGTTTATGCATTCATTGTTTAGTAGCATGTTATTTTACCTCCATATATTTTTGGTTTTTCAGATTTTTTCTTGTGGTTGATTTCCAGTTTCATAGCATTGTGTTCAGAAAAGATGCATGGTATGATTTCAATCTTGAATTTGTTGAGTTTTGCTTTTTGTATTAATATATGATCTATTCTGGAAGATGTTCCATGTGCACTGGAAAAGAATGTGTATTCTGGTGTTTTAGGATGCAATATTCTGAATATATCTGTTAAATCCATCTGTTTTAGTGTGTCTTTATTTTCTGTTTAGATCATCTGTCCATTGATGCTGAGTATTTATTTTCTGTTTAGATCATTTGTCCATTGATACAAATAGGTTGTTAAATTCCCCTACTATGATTGTATTATTATTGATTAGTTCTTTTATGTTTGTTATTAACTATTTTATGTATTTGGGTGCTCCTATGTTGTGTGCATAAATATTTACAATTGTTATATTTTCTTGTTTATTGTCCCCTATATTATTATATAGTGTCCTTCTTTGTCTATTGGTACAGTCTTTGTTGTAAAGTCTAGTTTGTCTGATATAATACTAGTTATTCTGGCTTTCTTTTGACATCTATTTGATGACTAATATTCCTCCATCCTCTCATTTTTAATTTGCGGGTGCCTGTAGGTCTAAAATGGGTCTCTTGTAGGCAGCATATAGATGGGTCTTGTTTTTTTTAATCCATCCTGTCATGTCTGGGAAACTCTATCTCTCCTTCTATTCTGAATGATAGCCCTGCTGAAGAGTATTCTCAGCTGCAGAATTTTTTTATCCTTTCAGCACTTTGAATATATCATGCCACTTTCTTCTGACCTGCTAAGTTTCTGCTCAGAAATCAGCTGGTAGCCTGGTTCAGTTGTCCTTATATGTAACTGCGTTTTTTCCTCTTGCTGCTTTTAAAATTCTCTCTCACTACCTTTTCCCATTTTAATTTTTATGTATCTTAATGTGGACTTAATGTGGACTTCCTTGGTTTGATTTTGTTGCATCTGTGCCTACATGATCTGGATTTCTATTTTCTTCCCCAGATGACTTAGGTTTTCAGCTATTATTTCTTCAAATTTTCAGCCCCCTTTTCTCTCTCTTATCCTTCTGGGATCCCTATAATGCAAATGTTATTACAATTGATGGTGTTCCTGGGTTCTCTAAGTCTATTCTCATTTTGTAAATATTTTTCACTCATTTGTTTGGCTCGATTACATTCTATCACTCTGTCCTCCAGGTAGCTGATTCATTCTTCTGCTTATTCTAGCATCTATTTATTCCAAATAGTGTACTTTTAATTTCATTTATTATGTTCTTCATCTCTGATTGGTTCTTTTTTATGTCTTGGTTGAAGGTCTCACTGAGGTCCTCCACTCTTTTCTGAAGTCCAGTGGTATTTTTATGGCCATTACTTTAACTTCTCTATCAGGCATATTACTTATCTCCATTTCACTTAGGTCTCTTGCTCTCAGTTTGTCTTGTTCTTTCATTCGGGACATAAGTCCCTGTCTTCTCATTTATTTAACTTTCTGTGTCTGTTTCTATGTGTTAGGAAAGTCTACTATATTTCCTGCTCATGAAGGTAATGGCCCTATGAGAATGAGGTCTTGTAATGCCCTGCAGTACAGTGTCTCCTGTTCACTGGAACCTGGTGCTTTAGGGGTGTCTCCTATGTGCAGTGTGTGAAAACCTTTTCATGCTGTTATGACTGAGCTGCTTTTTCCTTTAATCAGCCATCCACAGTGGTTCTCTTTGCTTGTTGTGTGCAGTGTTTGTTCTTGTGGTGTTAGTGGGCCAGTCCGTGGCTGCCTTGCACCTGAGTTGAGTCAACTCCAATGTCACCAGGCATTTGCCAGAGATGCAGTAGTACCAAACTGCAGCGTGTTTCCCCTGAAATGCTTTTGTTGGTGGGCATGGCCTGCAGTCAGACCAGATGTCTGTCCCCAGCCCAGTGCTGGTGTCAGAGTCTATCAGGTATGTGTGGTTATCTTTCCCTTTCCCTGAGGCAGGAGTCACTTTGGAATGATGCTGGCCTCTGTCAAGGCTTCTTGCACACTGCCAGGCCTGTGTCATTGCCCTGGATGGGCTCTGGCCAAGAGTGTTTTGGAGGGGGACAATCTGCAACATGCAGGGGAAATGGGGGTGGGGTGGTGGTTTAAACAAGTTAGGTAGCCTGTGTAGCATTGTTCTGGCTTCCACAGGTGGCTGTGTGTTTATACTGGGGGTGAAGGAGGGAAATAGCATCTGTCAGCTCCTTCATTCCTCTAGGTGTCCCCCAGGGATCCATGCCCTTCAAGGAGAGGCTCTCTAATTAATAAATAATTCTCCCTCCTCTATGCCCCCGGTGTTTTTCAAACTGCTGCTTCTATCTGTATCTCTGTGGAGTATTTGTTGTGCTGTCACTTTAAAGAATGGGGACTCAGCTTCCTCTCACCTTCCCAGCTCTTTCAGACCTGAGCCCAGGCTTTAATTTTCAATGACATGGATGGAGCTATAGAGTATAATGCTAAGTAAAATAAGTCAGTCAGAAAAAGACCAATACCGTATGATTTCACTCATATGTGGAATTTAAGAAACGAAACAAATGAGAGAGACAAACCAAGTCAGACTCTTAATTATTGAGAAGGAATTGATGGTTTCCAGAGGGGAGGTCAGTGGCAGGATGGGTTAGATGGGTGATGGGATTCGGGAAGGCACATGTGATGAGCCCTGGGTGATGTAAAGAATTGTTGAATCACTATATTATATGCCTGAAAATAACAGAACACTGTATACTAACTACACTAGAATTAAAATTAAAAATAATTCCAGGTTTTAAGTTCTGTCGGTTGTAAGAACTCACAATATTTGACCACTTTAGTTTTCGAAGCCAAATGTTATGGGAATTAATCTTCCCCACGTGGGATCCCCAGTGTGAGAAGCTGTTTCTCTCCCCTCTCCATGCCCATGGCATTCTTTCCTACTGCAGACAGTCCTGCTGTTCCCTTTAGCTCCTGACTGCTGAATCAATGCAAAAAGTTTTTGCTACATCCTCACCAACACTTGCTATCTCTAGACAACACTTGTCTTCTTGATGATACCCATTCTATTAGGTGTGGACTGATATATCATTGTAGTTTTGATTTGAATTTCCCTGTTATTATAGATATTGAATATGTTTTTTATGTACATATTGGGCCATTTGAATGTCTTCTTTGGAAAAAATGTCTACTTAGTTCCCCAGCCCATTTTTAAAATCATGTTGTTTTGAGTTGTATGAGTTCTTTATGTATTTTGGATATTAACCCCTTATTCAGTATATGGTTTGCAGAAATTTTCTCTATTCCACAGATGCCTTTTCATTTTTTATTGTATTTTATGTTGTGCAGAAGATGTTTTTTGATGTTGTTTTACTTGTTGATTTTTTACTTTTGTTGCTTGTGCTTTTGGTGTCATATCCGAAAAAATCATTGCTTAGTCCCATGTCAGAAAGTTTCTTCTTCATGTTTTTTTTTTTCCTGGGAGTTTTACAGAATCAGGTCTCATGTTTATGTTTTTAATCCATTTTGAGTTAATTTTTCTGGGTGGTATAAGATAGGAGTTCAATTTCATCTTTCTGCATATGGTTATCCAGTTTTCCCAATGCCATTTGTTGAAAAGACTAACTTTTCTTAAACTTAAAACAGTATGGTACCAGAATAAAAATAGACAAATTTAATAGAATAAACATCCCAGAAATAAACACCCACATATATGGTCAATATTTGAAAAGGAGGCCAAGAAAATTGAAAGAAAAGATATTCTGGTACCATGATGTTTTAATTAATATAGTTCTGTAGCTTGAAACCCGGAAGTGTATTGCTTCTGGCTTTGTTCTTCAGAATTGCTTTGGCTATTCAGCCTTTTGTGGTTCCATACAGATTTTAGGATTTCTTTTATATTTCTGTGAAAAATGCCATTGGAATTTTGATAGGGATTACATTGAATCCATAGGTGGCTTTGGGGGAAAATATATTATTGATGAATAATTAATTTAGCTATTTTGGGACAGGATTAGCCTCAGTTTCTCTTTTCAAAGCTTACCAGTATCTGGAACATAGTATGTGAGTTCTTCTCTTGTGTTGACCTCATTCTTACTGTTGAAAGATAGGTCTCTTTTAGTTTGAGGAAACTTAGATGCACAGAGATTTTTCTTTGTGCCAGACATTGTGCAATTCTGTCTTTACAAAGAACTGTTTGTTTCTCCAGGCTGAGACTGTCTTTCATTTACCTGCTCTAAGCTTTCACGGATTGCCTCACTTTAGCTGATCTGAAGTTTATGAAAAGCTAATAGGTAATGCTCCACCTCTTGCTTGAGCTTAACCTGTGATCACTATTTACTTCAGTTTTGTTAAATGTGTTCAGTACAAACAGTACAAGGGAAATCTACTAGAAGCTTTATGATACACCCTGGGTTGGTATGTATACTTTGGGAAAGAACTAATTATGATTATTTAATGTTCTCACACCTGTTCAGATTACAAATGGGGAGATAGAGGCCAAGAAAGAAAATGGTACTCGTCTGAGGTCACACTGGCAGGCAGTGACAGAACTAAGATTAGGGCCTATATCTCCTGATAATGCTAAGATCCTTCTATCATGCTGTCTTCATTGATAATATAGTTATTTTTTAGGTGCCTAAAAAGGATGTTATAGAACAATATGGTTATAAAGATATAGGAGTATGTTTAACAAATAAAGTTGTTCTCAGTCCTGTCACTTAGTATCAAAGTTTCTTTTCAGATAGCATGGATCGGAGCAGAGTCTGGCTTCCCTAGCAGGCCTATCACCTCAGTTAGCCCTGGACCCCCAGCCCAAACCAGGCCCAACCATCCCACCAAGGTGGCCTCAGCATGGCACACACTGGAACACCCTTGGTTTATGCTCACTACAGCCCCAACCATTGTGCTAAGGTGACATATGTGCAAAGAAAATTAGAACACTCCAGACCCACACAACCTAAGTTCTAGATGGCTTGCTAAGACTTTCCCAAAACAGAGTGCTCTGGGATCACCTGGCTCATGCCTACTTAAGTTCCAGCTGCCCTGCCAGGGCATCCCCTGCAAAGAGCATGCCAGTACACTCTAGTCTGTGCCAGCCTCAGCTCTAGTCACCCTGCCTGGGCACACCCTGCACTGAGCGCACCAAGACACCCCAACCTGGACCTACTCCAATTTCATCTGTCATCCCAGAATGTTCTCTAGATGGAGAGCCTCAGGGCACCCTGACTTACACTCTTGTCACCTTTACATATCCTAAAAAGGCACCTTTAGTGCAGAGATCTCTGGGATTGCCCTAGCCCTTTCCCACTTCAGGGAAGCCTCAGCAAAAAGTGCTTGATCCCAGTTTCTACCAGACACAGATATAGCCAGCCAGCCAAAATCACTAGGCACTCAGTATACACATGGGACCACTGTGCACAAGAACATTTCTTCAAGTGTAGGGGAAGTAGCTGTTCCACCTAACTCAGAAACAAACACATAAAGTCAAGCAAAATTGGAGACAACAGAATATGCTCCAAATGAAAGAAACAGACAAAACCTCAGAAAAAGAAGTAAAAGAACAAAGATAAAAACTATGCCTAGGATGAAGTGTTTAAAGTAATGATCATAAAGATGCTCACCAAACTGGAGAAAAGAGTGGAAGAACTTAGAACTTCAACAAAGAGATGGAAAATATTTAAAAAAGAACAAATCAGAGTTGAAGAATACAATAACTGAAATGAAAAATACACTAGAGTGAATCAATAGCACATTAGAGGATGCAGAAAAACAGATCAGTAATCTGAAAGAGAAGATAATGGAAAATACCCAAGCTTAGATTTAGGCTTAGGTCATGATCTCAGGGTCGTGAGATAGAGCCCTGCATCAGGCTCTGGGCTGGGCATAGAGCCTGCTTAAGATTCTCTCTCTCCTTCTCCTTCTGCCCCTTCTCTCTATCTCCCTCTCTCTCTCTTTCTCCAGAAAAAAAAGTTAAAAATAAACAGAAAAATTTTAAAGCATCAAGAGAGAAGCAAAAATGTACACACAAGGGAAATATCATATGGCAGTCAGCTGACTTCTGAGAAGAAACTCTGCAGGCCAGAAAGGAGTGGCATAACATCTTCAAAGAGCTGAAAGGGGGAAAAAAAAGACTACAACTAAGGACACTCTAACCAGAGGCAAAGATATCATTCAGAATTGAAGGAGACATAGAGTCTCCTAGATGAACAAAGTTAAAGGAACTCAATATTAAGCCATCCTTACAAGAAATGTGTAAGAGACATATTTTACTGAAATAGAAAAGGTTATAATTAGAAGGAAGAAAATTATGAACAAAAATATGTAAAATATGACAATATATACATAAAATTAAATAGGTTGCTATTTGCTTAGGATGATATAAATGAACCTCATGGTAACAACAAATTCAAAATCTATGACAGATACACAAAAAAATAAAGAGAAAGAAAGCCAAACATAACACTACAGAAAGTTATCAATCACAAGGAAATAAGAGAGAATAAGAAAATAACAGAACAAACTACAAATACAACTAGAAAACAATTAACAAAATGACAATAAGTCCATACCTATCAGTAATTTTATTGAATGTAATGGTCTAAATGCTCCAATCAAAAACTATAGGCTGGCAGAATGCATTAAAAAAAAGACCCATCTATATACTTCCTACAAGAGACTCACTTCAGACCTAAAGACACATACAGTTGAAAGCGAAAGAATGGAGGGGCACCTGGGTGGCTCAGTTGGTTAAACGGCTGCCTTCAGCTCAGGTCATGATCCTCGGGTCCTGGGATCGGACCCTGCATCGGACTTCTTGCTCCATGGGGAGCCTGCTTCTCCCTCTCCCTCTGCCTGCCTCCTGCTCCCCGTGCTTGTGCTCTCTCTCTCTCTCTCTCTGTGTCAAATAAATAAAAAATCTTAAAAAAAAGAAAGAAAAGAAAGCAAAAGAATGGAAAAAGATATTCCATGCAAATTAAAGCAGAAAAAAAAAGCCAAGGTAGCAATACTAAGAAAAAATAAACTTAAAACTGTAGCAAGAGACAAAAAAAAAGAGTATTACATAATAATGAGGGGTTCAATTGAAAAAAGGGTAAAACAATTGAAAATATTTATGCACCCAACATATGAAGACCTAAATACATAAAGCAAATATTAACAGATTTAAAGGAAGAAATTGACAGTAACAAAATAATGGTAGGAAAGTTTAACACTCTACTTAGATCAATTGGTAGATTATCCAGGTAGTAAATCAATAAGAAAACAGTGTCTTTGAATGACACATAAGACTAGATGGACTTAACAGATAAATTCACAATGTTCCATGCAAAAACGACAGAATACACATTCTTTGCAAGGGCACATGGAACATTCTCCAGAATAGATCACATTTTATTTAATTTTTTTGTTTTTGTTTTTGGGTTTTTTTTGTGATTTTATTTCATTTTTTAAATTTAATTTAATTTTATTATGTTAGTCACCATACAATACATCATTAGTTTTTGATGTAGTGTTCCATGATTCATTGCTTTTGTATAACACCCAGTGCTCCATGCAGTACAGGCCCTCCTTAATATCCATCACCAGGCTAACTCATCCCCCCACTCCCCTCCCCTCTAAAGCCCTGTTTGTTTCTCAGAGTCCATAGTCAGAATAGATCACATTTTAGACCACAAAACATTCACAAAAGTCTCAACAAATTTAAGAATATTAAAATAATATCATGTATTGTTTCTGACTGCAATGGTATGAAACCAGAAATTAATCACAAGAAAAAAAGAAACTGGATGAAACAAACACGTGTAAGGTAAACAAATTGCTACTAAACAGCCAATGGGTCAACAAAGAAATCAAACAGGAAATCAAAAAAATACCCTGAGACAAATGAAAATAAAAACACAATCGTCCACAGTCTCTGATGCAGTGAAAGCAGTTCTAAGAGGGAAATTTATAGCAATACAGACCTACTTCAAGAAACAAGAAAAATCTCAAATAAATGATTTAACTTTATACCTAAAGGAACTAGAAGAAGAATTTATGCTCAAGGTTGGTTAAAGGGCATAGGAAAGATCAGAGCATAAATGAATGAAATAGAGACAAAAGAAATAGTAGAAAAGATCAATGAAACCAAAAACTGATTCTTTGAAATTATAAACAAAATTGATAAACCCTGGGGTGCCTGGATGGCTTAGTCAGTGGAACATGCAACTCTTGATCCCAAGGTTGTAAGTCTGAACCACACTTTGGATGTACAGATTACTTAGAAATTAAATCATTAAAAAATTTATAAATCCTTAGGCAGCCTTATCAAGAAAAAAAATGAGTAAGAAAATAAATAAAAGTAAAAACAAAATAAGAAAAGTAACAACCAACACCACAAGAATATGAAGGATTATAAGAGAATACTACAAAAAGGTATATGCCAATAAATTGTGCAACATAGAAGAAATGGATAAATTCATAGAAATATAGAATTTTCTGAAACAAAATCAGAAAGAGAAAATCTGAAAAGACCTATTACCAGTAAGAAAATTGAATTGGTAATCAAAAACTCCAACAAACAACAATCCAGAACCAGATGCAGTTGCAAGTGAATTCTACCAAATACTTTAAGAAGAGTTAATACCCATTCTTCTCAAATTATTTTCAAAAAGGGAGTGGGGAAATCTTCCAAATTCATTCTACAAGGCCACCATTACCCTGATACGAAAACCAGACAACAACACCGTAAAAAAGAAAACTACAGGGTAATATCCTTGATAAAAATAAACGCAAAACTCCTCAACAAAATATTAGCAAATTGCACTCAACAATACATTGAAAGGATCATTCACAGTGTGCCTGGCTGCCTCAGTCGGTAGAACATGTGACTCTTGATCTTGGGGTCATGAGTTCAAGCCCCACCTTGGGCATGGAACATAGTTTAAATAAGTAAGTAAGTAAGTAAGTAAGTAAGTAAATAAATAAATAAATAAATAAAATTTAAAAACAAAACAAAAGAAAGAATGACTTTCACTACAATCAAATGAAATTTATTCCAGGAATGCAAGGATAGTTCAATATCCACAAATCAACATGGTATACCAAATTAAGAAATTGAAGGATAAAAATAATATAATCATCTCAATAGATGCAGAAAAATCATTTGAAAAAATTCAATATCCATTCACAATAAAAAAATCTCAATGAAGTAGGTTTAGAGGGAACTTCAACATAATAAGGACCATACAAGAAAAGTTCACAGCTATCATCATACCCAATGGTGAAAAACAGATTTTTTTTTCTCTAAGATCAGGAACAAGAAAAGGATATCTACCCTTGCCACTTTTATTCAACATAGTACTGGAAATCTTAACCACAACAATCATATAAGAAAAATAAATAAAAGGTATCTAACTTGTAAGGAAGAAGTAAAACTTTTACTATTTGCAGATGACATAATACTATACAAAGAAATCCCTAAAAAACCCACAGAAATATTTAGAAATAATCAATGAATTCAGTAAATTTGCAAAGTACAAAATTAGTGCACAGAAATTGGGTGCATTTCTATACACTACTAATGAAGTAGTGTAGATAGAAATTAAGAAAACGATTGCATTTACAATCATACAGAAAAAGAATAAAATAGCTAGTAATAAACCTAACCAAGAATGAGAAATAATGCTCTGAAAACTATGAAATAGTGAACAACAACAAAAAAAGATGACACAAACAAATAAAAATATATTCCACTTGTGATGAACACTGGGTGCTATACGTAAGTGATGACTCACTAAATTCTACACCTGAACCTAATATTACATTGTATGTTAACCAACTGGAATTTAAGTAAAATTTGAAACTCCAGGGGCACCTGGGTGGCTCAGTCAAATAAATGGCTGACTCGTGATTTTGGCTCAGGTTATGATCTCACAGTCCTGGGATTGAGCCCTGCTTTGGGCTCCAAACTCAGTGGGGAGTCTGCTTGAGGATTTTGTCTCTTCCTCTCCCTTTGCCCCCAGCCCCTGCTCTCACTCTCTCTCAAATAAATAAATAAAATCTTTTACAAAAATACCTTAAAACTCAAAAAAATAATATTCCATGCTCACAGATTAAAATGACTAATATTGTTAAAATGTCCATACTACCAAAAGCAATCTTCAGATTCAATGCATTCCCTATCAGAATACCAACAGTAATTTTCACAGACTGGAACAAATCAAACTAAAATTTGAATAGAAACACAAAAGACCCCAAATAGTAAAAAAAAAAAAAAAATGAGAAAGAAGAAGAAAGCTGAAAGGATCACAATTCCAGATTTCAGGATAAACCACAAAGCTGGAGTGATCAATACTAGGGAACTGCCACAAAAATAAAAACATAAATTAATGGAATAGAATAAGAACCCCAGAAGTAAACCTACTTATATATGTTCAACTAATCTATGACAAAAGAGGCAAGAATATACAACAGGGAAAGGCAGTCTCTTAAACAAAGACTACTAGGAAATTTAGACAGCAACTGGACCATTTTTTTAACCCATACGCAAACATCAACTCAAAATGGATTAAAGACATAAATGTGAGACTTGAAATCATAAAATTCCTAGAAAAAACACAGGAAGTAATCGTTTGGACATCAGGTTTAGCAATATTTTTCCTAGATATGTCTCCTAAGGCAGAGGAAACAAAAGCAAATATAAATTATTGGGACTACACCAAAATGAAAAGCTTCTGCACAGCCAAGAAAAACATTAACAACATGAAAATGCAACCTACTTTTATTAAGTTGGGTCCATTCTCTTTTCTTTTGGATAAGTCTGACCAATGGTTTATTGATCTTATTAATTCTTTCAAAGAACCAGCTTCTAGTTTCATTGATCTGATCTACTGTGTTTCTGGTTTGTAATTCATTGATCTCTGCTCTAATCTTATTTCTCTTCTAATGCATGGCTTAGGCATCATTTGTTGCTTTTTCTCTAGTACTTTAAGGTGTAACGTTAGTTGGTGAATTTGGGATTTTTCTATCTTTTTGAGTGAGGCTTGGATGGCTATGTATTTCCCCCTTAGGACCGTCTTTGTGGTATCCTATAGATTTTGGACCCATGTGTTTTCATTCTCATTGGTTTCCATGAATTATTTAAGTTCTTCTTTGATTTCGTGGTTGACCCAAATATTCTTGAGCAGAGTGGTCTTTAGCTTCCAAGTGTTTGAATTTGTGCCAAATTTTTTCTTGTGATTGAGTTCCAGTTTTAAAGCATTGTGGTCTGAGAATATGCAGGGAATACTCTCAATCTTTTGGTATCAGTTGAGACCTGATTTGTGACCCAGTATGTGGTCTATTCTGGAGAAAGCTCCATGTGCGCTTGAGAAGAATGAGTATTCTGTGGTTTTAGAGTGGAATGTTCTGTATATATCTATGAGGTCCATCCGGTCTAGTGTGTCATTCAAAGCTCTTGTTTCTTTGTTGACTTTCTGCTTAGATGATTTGTCTATTGCTGAGAGTGGAGTACAGAGGTCTCCTACAAATAACGTATTATTATCAATATGACTCTTTATTTTGGTGAACGGTTGGCTTATGTAGATGGCTGCTCCCATGTTGGGGGTGTAGATACTTACAATTGTTAGATCTTTTTGTTGGATAGACCCTTTAAGAATGATATAGTGTCTTTCTGTGTCTCTAACTACAGTCTTTAGTTTAAAATCTAATTTGTCTGATAGTCTCTTCAATAAATGGTGCTTGGAAAATTGGACAGCCACATGCAGAAGAATGAAACTCGACCATTTTCTAACACCACACACAAAGATAAATTCAAAATGGATGAAGGACCTCAATGTGAGACAGGAATCCATCAAAATCCAAGAGGAGAACATAGGCAATAACCTCTTTGACATCGGCCACAGCAACTTCTTTCAAGATACATCTCCAAAGGCTAGTGAAACAAAAGCAAAAATGAACTTTTGGGACTTCATCAAGACAAAAAGCTTCTGCACAGCAAAGGAAACAGTCAACAAAACAAGGAGGCAACCCACAGAATGGGAGAAGATATTTGCAAATGACACTACAGATAAAAGGCCAGTATCCAAGATCTATAAAGAACTTCTCAAACTCAACACCCAAAAAACAAATAAGTCAAAAAATGGACAGAAGACATGAACAGACACTTCTTTGAAGAAGACATAAAAATGGCTAACAGATACATGAAAAAATGTTCATCATCATTAGCCATCAGGAAAATTCCAATTAAAACCACATTGAGATACCACCTTACACCAGTTAGAATGGCAAAAATGGACAAGGCAAGAAACAACAAATGTTGGAGAGGTTCTGGAGAATGGGGAACCCTCTTACACTGTTGGTGGGAATGCAAGTTGGTACAGCCACTTTGGAAAACAGTGTGGAGTTTCCTCAAAAAATTAAAAATAGAGCTACCCTATGACCCAGCAATTGCACTCCTGGGTATTTACCCCAAAGACACAGATGTAGTGAAAAGAAGGGCCATATGCACCACAATGTTCATAACAGCAATGTCCAAAATAGCCAAACTGTGGAAAGAGCCGAGATGCCCTTCAACAGATGAATAGATCAAGAAGATGTGATCCATATATACAATGGAATATTACTCAGCCATCAGAAAGGATGAATACCCAACTTTTACATCAACATGGATGGAACTGGAGGAGATTATGCTAAGTGAAATAAGTCAAGCAGAGAAATTCAATTATCATATGGTTTCACTTCTTTGTGGAACATAAAATATAGCATGGAGAACATTGGGAGAAGGAAGGGAAAAATGAAGTGGGGTAATCGGAGGGAGAGATGAACCATGAGACACTATGGACTCTGAGAAACAAACTGAGGGTTTTAGAGGGGAGGGGGGTGGGGGCATGGGTTAGTCCGGTGATGGGTATTAAGGAGGGCACGTACTGCATGGAACACTGGGTGTTATACGAAAACAATGAATCATGGATCACTATATCAAAAACTAATGATGTATTGTATGGTGAGTAACATAACACAATAAAATAAAATTTTAAAAAAAGTAAGAAAATACAACCTACTTAATGAAAGTAAATATTTTCAAATGATATATCTTATAAGGGATTGGAATCCAAAATATATAAAAAACCTATACAACTCAGCACCAAAAATATAAATAAGTAATTTAATTTAAAAAATAAGCAGAGGACTTGAATAGACCTTTTTCCAGAGACCCATAAAGAATGCTTAAAATTACTAATCATCAAGAAAATGCAACACCCAAACCTCAAAAAGATATTACTTGCACCTGTTAGAATGGCTAGAATCAGAAAGATAAGAAATAACAAGTGTTGACAAGGATGTGTAGAAATAGGAACACACATACATGGAAAACAGTATAGAGGCTCCTCAAAAAGTTAAAAATATAAATACCATATTATTGAGTAATTCCAGTACTAGGTATTTACCCAAAGAAAATGAAAGCACTAATTTGAAAATATATATGCACCCCTATGTTTATTGCAACATTATTAATAATAGCCAAGATATGGAAGCAACCCAAGAGTCTATTGATAGCTGAATGGCTAAAGAAGATGTGGTATTTATAATGGAATATTACTCAGCCATGAAAAAGAATGAGATCTTGCCATTTGTGACAACATGGATAGACCTGGAGGGTATTATACTAAATGAGATAAGTCAGATAGAGAAAGACAATTATGATTTCACTTATATGTGCAACATTAAAAAATGAATAAATAAACAAAAAGGAGAATCAGACCTATAAATACAGAGTAGAAATTACTGGTTATCAGAAGGTAGGGTTTGGTGGGATGAGAAGAGTGAAAGAAAGTGGGAAAATATTACATTTTTTCAGGTATACCACATAATAATTCAACAACTCTATAAATTATGCTATGTTCAACACAAGTGTAACTACCATCTATCACCATGCAACAATACTGCAATACCATTTATCATATTTCTTATGCAGTATCTTTTATTCCTGTGACTTATTCATTCCATAAATGGAAACCTGTATCTCCCACTTTCTTCACATCCTCACCTACATTTGTTGTTTCTTGTGTTGTTAATTTTAGCCATAACAAATACCATATCATTTTACTTACAGAGAAAATATTTGTAATTTTTTTTATCTGACAAGGGGTTAATTTCCAAAATATAGGGGGACCTGGATGGCTCAGTTCGTTAAGCATCTGCCTTCAGCTCAGGTCATGATCCCGGGATCCTGGGATCGAGTCCCACATCAAGCTCTCTGCTTAGTGGGAAGTCTCCTTCTTCCTCTCCCTCTCTCTCTCACTCTCAAATAAATAAAATATTTTTTAAAATTCCAAAATATATAAGGAAATCCTATAACTCAATAGAAGGAAACAAAATAACCTGATTTAAAAATGGGCAATGGACTTGATCATTTTTTTTTCCAAAGAAGACATACAAATGGTTAAGGTATATGAAAGGAGCACAACATCATGAATTATCAGGAAAATGCAAATCAAAACAACAATGAGAGTATTATGCTAAGCAAAATAAGTCAGTCAGAGAAAGACAAATACCATGATTTCACTTATATATGGAATTTAAGAAACAAAATAAAGGAGGAAAGGGGGGAAAAGAAGAGAAAGAGAGGCATACCAAGAAACAGACTTTGACTATAGAGAACAAATTGATTATCAGAGGGGAGGTGGTTGGGGGGGTGAGTTAAATGGAGATTAAGGAGTGCCTTGTGTGATTATATGGAAGTGTTGAATCACTATATTTTACACGTGAAGCTAATATTACACTGTAAGTTAACTAACATATTTACATAAAAAAACTTAAAAAAACTACAATGAGAAATCACCTAACACCTGTTAGGATGACAACAAACAAGCAAACAAACAAACAATAAAGAGTTATTTTGATTTCAGCCAAACACCTGACAAAATCTCCTATAAGGTTTTGAATGGGCAAGATGTTGAAATTTGGATGAAATGAGAATAATCACTTGGTAAATTTACGGAATTGAACAGGTTTATCCAAACACTGTAGCAATTATGGGTTCTATGTCAACTCACAAAGATTAACCTAACTCATATACTGTTTAACATTTTTTATCAAAGATGAATGAAGACATAAAATGAATGTATATCAGTTTTGTAGAAGACCCAAAGTTAATGCCATCAAATAAAGGACCTTGGTTTTAAATGATCTTAAGCTTCTGGAATGCTATAACAAATAAACAAGGCTAAATATAAGAGATGTAAATGCCAACTCCTGAATTTAGGTCAATATTCACTTCCCCAAATTTAGGGAAAAGAGAAATTGACAGGATAGAGTAAACATCTTTGAATGGTTCTCAAAAAAGTTAGAGGATGGCTGTATCATGTAGACAAAAATCTCAGAATATCACCATAAATACATTAAATTGTAGTATAGTAGAGTTTAAAAGAACTTTACAGAACATATTTAACCTCTTCTTCTATAGGTAGTGAAAAAAGACCAGAGAGGAGGCAAAAATTGCATGAAGTCCAATGTGAATCAAAAAAGGATTTGGGAATAAGATTCAGATATTGTAATTCCTAGAGCATTTCTCCACTTCCCAACTCCCATTTCAATTCATTTTTGTACCTTGAGATGAATAGTTTTAAGCCTTTTATGTACTTTTCCAGAGAATTTTATGTATATATTTATATGTACTACTTATATCAAATAGGATCTACAATTAGGGTCACATTTTATGTATTATTCTGTGACATGACTTGTTAACTAAACCATACATCTTAAAGCTGTTTTTATTTTTGTTTTTATACTACATCATTAGTTTTTGATGTGGTGTTCAATGATACATTAGTTGCATATAACACCCACTGCTCATCACAACACATGCCCTCCTTAATAACCATCACCCTGTTACCCCCTACACCACCCACCTCCCCTCTGAAACCCAAAGTTTATTTCCCAGGGTCCATAGTCTCTCATGGTTCAAACCCCTCTATGATTTCTCTCCCTTCAGATTTCCCTCCCTTCCCCTATGGTCCTCCATGAAACAATATAATTGTCTTTCTCTGCTTGACTTATTTCACTCAGCATTATCCCCTCCAGTTCCATTTATGTCAGTGCAAATGGTGGATATTCATCCTTTCTGATGGCTGAATAATATTCCATTGCATATATGTACCACATCTTCCTTATCCATTCATCCATTGAAGGGCAACTCAGCTCCTTCCACAGTTTGGCTATTGTGGACATTGCTGCTATGAACATTGGGGTGCATGTGGACATTCCTTTCATTACCTCTATATCTTTGGGGTAAACACCTAGTAGTGCAATTGCTGGGTCATAGGGTAGCTCTATTTTTAACAACCTGAGGAACCTCCATACTGTTTTCCATAGTGGCTTCACCAGCTTGCATTCCTACCAAAGGTGTAGGAGAGTTCCCCTTTCTCCGCATCCTGCTGACATCTGTCATTTCCTGACTTGTTAATTTTAGCCATTCTGACTGGCGTGAGGTGGTATCTCATTGAAGTTTTGATTTGGATTTCCCTGATGCCCAATGATGTTGAGCACTTTTTCATGTGTCTGTTGGCCATTTGGATGTCTTCTTTGGAAAAATGTCTGTTCATGTCTTCTTCCCATTTCTTGATTGGATCGCTTGTTCTTTGGGTGTTGATTTGATAAGTTCTTTATAGATTTTGGATACTAGCTCTTTCTCTGATATGTCATTTGCAAATATCTTCTCCCATTCGTTGGTTGTCTTTTGGTTTTGTGGACTGTTTCTTTTGCTGTGCAAAAGATTTTATCCTGATGAAGTCCCAATAGTTCATTTTTACCCTTGCTTCCCTTGCCTTTGGCGATGTTTCTAGGAAGAAGTTGCTGCAGCTGAGGTCGAAGAGGTTGCTGCCTGTATTCTCCTCTAGGATTTTGATGGACTCCTGTCTCACATTTAGGTCTTTCAACCATTTTGAGTCTATTTTTGTGTGTGGTGTAAGGAAATGGTCCAGTTTCCTTCTTCTGCATGTGGCTGTCCCATTTTCCCAACACCATTTGTTGAAGAGACTTTTTTCCATTGGATATTCTTTCCTGCTTTGTCAAAGATGAGTTGACCATAGAGTTGAGGGTCCTTTTCTGGGCTCTCGATTCTGTTCCATTGATCTATGTGTCTGTTTTTGTGCCAGTACCATACTGTCTTGATGATGACAGCTTTGTAATAGAGCTTCAAGTCCGGAATTGTGATGCCACCAGGTTTGCTTTTCTTTTTCACCATCCACTTGCTATTCAGTGTCTGTTCTGTTTCCATACAAATTTTAGGATTATTTGTTCCATTTCTTGAAAAAAGTGGGTGGTATTTTGATAGGGATTACATTAAATGTGTAGATTGATCTTGGTACCACTGACATCTTCACGATATTTTTTCTTCCAATCCATGAGTATGGAATGTTTTTCCATTTCTTTGTGTCTTCCTCAATTTCTTTCATGAGTATTTCATAGTTTTCTGAGTACAGGTTCTTTGCTTCTTTGGTTAGATTTATTCCTAGCTATTTTATGGTTTTGTGTGCAATTGTCAATGGGATAGACTCCTTAATTTCTCTTTTTTTTCTGTCTTGTTGATGGTGTATAGTAATGCCACTGATTTCTGTGCATCGATTTTATATCCCACCACTTTACTGAATTCCTGTATGAGTTCTAGCAGTTTTGGGGTGGAGTCTTTTGGGTTTTCCACATAAAGTATCATATCATCTGCAAAGAGTGAGAGTTTCACTTCTTCTTTGCCAATTTGGATGCCTTTTATTTCTTTTTATTGTCTGATTGCTGTGGCTAGGACTTGTAGTACTATGCCGAATAGCAGTGATAATTGTTGACATCCCTGCTGTGTGCCTGACCTTAGGGGGAAAGGTCTCGGTTTTTACCCACTGAGAATGATATTTGCTGTGGGTTTTTCATAGATGGCTTTTATGATTTGAGGTATGCACCCTGTATCCCAATACTCTGAAGAGTTTTGATCAAGAAAGGATGCTGAACTTTGTCAAATTCTTATTCTGCATCTATTGAGAGGCTCATATGGTTCTTGTTGTTTCTTTTATTAATGTATTGTATCACATTGATTGATTTGCACATGTTGAACCAAACTTGCAGTCCAGGGATAAATCCTGCTTGGTCGTGGTGAATAATCCTTTTAATGTACTGTTGGATCCTATTGGCTAGTATTTTGGTGAGAATTTTTGCATCCATTTTCATCAGGGTTATTGGTCTGTAATTCTCCTTTTTGATGGGGTCTTTGTCTGGTTTTGGGATCAGGTAATGGTGGCCTCATAGAACAAGTTTGGAAGTTTTCCTTCCGTTTCTATTTTTTGGAACAGTTTCAGAAGAATAGGTATTAATTCTTCTTTAAATGTTTGGTAGAATTACCCTGGGAAGCCATCTGGCCCTGGGCTTTTGTTTGTTGGGAGATTTTTGATGACTGCTTCAATTTTCTTAGTGGTTATAGGTCTGTTCAGGTTTTCTATGTCTTCCTGGTTCAGTTTTGGTAGTTGATACATCTCTAGGAATACATCCATTTCTTCCAGATTATCTAATTTGCTGGCATATACTTGCTCACAATATGTTCTTATAATTGTTTGTATTTCTTTGGTGTTGGTTGTGATCTCTCCTCTTTCATTCATGATTTTATTTGTTTGGGTCATTTCCCTTTTCTTTTTGATAAGTCTGGCCAAGGGTTTATCAATCTTTTCTTTCAAAGAACCAGCTCCTAGTTTTCTTGATCTGTTCTATTGTTCTTTTGGTTTCTATTTTATTGATTTCTGCTCTGATCTTTATTATTTCTCTTCTCCTGCTGGGTTTAGGCTTTATTTGCTGTTCTTTCTCCAGCTCGTTCAGGTGTAGGGTCAGGTTGTGTACTTGAGACCTTTCTTGTTTCTTGAGAAAGGCTTGTATTGCTATGTACTTTCCTCTTAGGAATGCCTTTGCTGCATCCCAAAGATTTTGAACAGTTGTGTTTTCATTTTTCAACAAAAAACAGTTTGTTTTCATTTCATTCATGAATTTTTTCATTCTTCTTTAATTTCCTGGTTGACCCATTCATTCTTTAGTAGGATGCTCTTTAGCTTCCATGTATTTGAGTTCTTTCCAACTTTCCTCTTGTGATTGAGTTCTAGTTTCAAAGCATTGTGGTCTGAAAGTATGCAGGGAATGATCCCAATATTTTGGTACCGGTTGAGACCTGATTTGTGACCTAGGATGTGATCTATTCTCGAGAATGTTCCATGGGCGCTAGAGAAGAATGTGTATTCTGTTGCTTCGGGATGGAATGTTCTGAGTATATCTGTGAAGTCCATTTGGTCCAGTGTTTCATTGAAAGTCTTTATTTCCTTGTTGATCTTTTGCTTAGCTGATCTGTCCATTTCAGTGAGGGAGGTGTTAAAGTCCCCCACTATTATTGTATTGTTGTCAATGTGTTTCTTTGCTTTTGTTATTAATTGGCTTATATAATTGGCTGCTCCCATGTTAGGGGCATAGATATTTACAACTGTTAGATCTTGTTGGATAGACCATTTAAGTAGGATATAGTGTCCTTCCTCATCTCTTATTACAATCTTTGGTTTAAAATCTAATTTGTCTGATATAAGGATTGCCACCCCAGCTTTCTTATGGTGTCCATTAGTATGGTAAAAGGATTTCTACTCCTTCAGTTTCAATCTGGGGGTCTCTTTGGGTCTAAAATGAGTCTCTTGCAGATAGCATATTGATGGGTCTTGTATTCTTTTATCCAATCTGCTACCCTGTGTCTTTTGATTGGGGCATTTAGCCCATTTACATTCAGGGTTACTATTGAAAGATAGGAATTTAGTGCCATTGTATTGCCTGTAAGGTGACTGTTACTTTATATTGTCTGTGTTCCTTTCTGGTCTATGTTGCTTTTAGGCTCTCTCTTTGCTTAAAGGACCCCTTTCAAGATTTCTTGTAGGGCTGGTTTCGTGTTTGCAAATTCCTTTAGTTTTTGTGTTTCCTGGAAGCTTTTTATCTCTCCTTCTATTTTCAATGACAGCCTAGCTGGATATAATATTCTTGGCTGCATATTTTTCTCATTTAGTGTTCTGAAGATATCATGCCAGTCCTTTCTGGCCTGCCAGGTCTCTGTGGATAGGTCTGTTGCCAATCTATTGTTTCTACCATTGTAGGTTACAGATCTCTTCTCCCGAGCTGCTTTCAAGATTTTCTCTTTGTCTCTGAGACTCATAAGTTTTACTATTAGATGTCGGGGTGTTGACCTATTTTTATTGATTTTGAGAGGGGTTCTCTGTGCCTCCTTGATTTTGATGACTGTTTCCTTCCCCTAATTAGGGAAGTTCTCTGTTATAATTTGCTCCATTATACCTTCTTCCCCTCTCTCTCTTTCTTCTTCTGGGATCCCAATTCTTCTAATATTGTTTCGTCTTATGGTATCACTTATCACTCGAATTCTTCCCTCCTGATCCAGTAGTTGTTTATCTCTCTTTGTTCTCAGCTTCTGTATTTTCCATCATTTGGTCTTCTATATCACTAATTCTTTCTTCTGCCTCATTTATCCTAGCAGTTAGAGCCTCCATTTTTTATTGCACCTCATTAATAGTCTTTTTGATTTCGACTTGTTTAGATTTTAGTTCTTTTATTTCTCCAGAAAGGGTTTCTCTAATATCTTCCATGCTTTTTTCAAACCCAGCTAGTATCTTTATAATCGACATTCTGAACTCTAGTTCCAATATCTTACTAATGTCCATATTGATTAGGTCCCTGGCAGTTGGTATTGCCTCTTGTTCTTTTTTGTGAGGTGATTCTTTCTGTCTTGTCATTTTGTCCAGAGGAGAATAGATGAATGAGAGAATAAAATGCTAACAAGGTTAAAATGATCCCAGAAAAATATACACTAATCATATCAGAGAAGCGCTGAAACTGGGGGAAAAGGAAGGGAAAGAAGGAAAAAAGGGAAAAAAAAGAATATCATTAAATATGATCAGTCTGGTGAAAAAATCAGTGCCACACACTAGATTTTGGGTGTATTTTGGTCTATTAGAAGAAACTGCCTCCCAAAATTTAATGAAAGAAAAGCTACATATGTACAAAAATAAGGGTAAATATGATGAAAGGATGGAATATGACTGTAGAGATGAAAATTATAAATGATTTTATAAAAGGAATTAATAAGATGAGAATTTGGTTGAAAAAAGAAGAGAAATTTTAAAAAAGGGGGAGAGAGAATGTGATCAGGCAGGACACTAGAACAAAGTCATACACTAGAGATTTAGGGTATATTTCGGTCTGTTAGAAGAAACTGTATCCCAAAATTTTAAAGAGAGAACAACTTATATGTGTATATACCAGAAACAAGTTTAACTACTATGAAGGACAGAATATGACTCTAAAAATGAAAAATAAAAAAGATTTTTAAAAAAGGGATTGATAAGATGTTGGTTGAAAAGGGGAAAAAGAAAAATAAAAAAAAAGAATATTAAAAAAATTAACTTCAAAAGACTAAAGAGTCAGGGGGGGAAAAGCCATGAATTCTATGTGCTGTATTCCCCTAGTGCTGGTGTTCTGCCATTCTCATTGGTTGGTAAACTTGGTCTTGGCTGGCTGTTCTTGCTGATCTTCTGGGGGAGGGACCTGTTGTAGTTCATCTCAAATGTCTTTGCTTGAGGTGGAACTGCCCCATCCTTGAGGGGTCTGGGCTAAGCAATCTGCTCGGGTTTGCTCTTGGGAGCTTTTGTTCCCTGCAAGCTTTCCATACAGCTTTGAAGGACGAGAGTGAAAATGGTGGCCTCCCAATTTCCAACCCAGAGGAGCTGAGAACTCAGTGACCCCCCCAGAGAAAAGCAGTCAATCTCTCCTGTCTCCCCAGTCTCTGGTCGCACTCCATGCTCACCCGGCCTGTGACTGAGTGTTTCTAACTCTGGCACACGACCCCGTTGGAGTCTCCAAACCCAGAAGATCCCTCTGTGTGCTCCTGTGCTGCTCCTCCTGGGGGAAGAAGGGGAATCTCCCTGGATCTGCCATTTGTTGGGTCTCTGCTGTAAGGGCAGTGGCCTGACTGTGCCACGGATCATGGCTTATGGCAACCCTGACCCCACTCCTCAGCTCCGTCTTTGCAGCCGGCTTCCTCACTCTGATACCTGGGAGCTCTGCTGCACTCAGGCACCCCCAGTCTTTCTGTGACTCTGAGGGTCCTGAGACCACACTGTCCCAGTGAGGGTTCCATCCCCCATTTAGCCACTAGAGCGACGTCCCTCAGTGGAGCAGACTTCTACAAGTTCTCATGTTGTGCTCGGCTGCTCTATCACTTGCCAGTAGCCAGCTGACAGAGGATCCCTCCCTCCGCCATCTATCTTGCCAAATATTGCCTCAAATTCACTTCTCTGCACATCCTACCTTGGTCACTTTTCTGTTCAGAGAGTTGCTGCTATTCTTTTCTTTGATCTCTTGTTGAGTTTGAAGGTGTTCAGAATGGTTTGTTCCTTATCTAGCTGAATTCCTGGGACCAGATGAAATTTAGGTCTCCTACTCCTCCGTCATCTTGCTCCTCCCATCGGTTATTTGTTTTTTGATTGTTGAGTTTGAGTTCTTTATAAATCCTGGATACCAGCCCTTTATCTGTAGTGTCAATTGTAAATATCTTCTCCCATTCAGTGGGTTGCCTCTTTGTTTTGTTGACTGTTTCCTTTCCAGTGCAGAAGCTCTTTATCTTCATGAAGTCCCTAAAGTTCATTTTCGCTTTTGTTTCCCTTGCCTTTGGAGACGGTCTTAAAAGAAGTTGCTGTGGACAATGTCAAAGACCTTACTGCCTATGTTATCTTCTAGGATTTTTATGGATTCCTGTCTCACATTGAGATTTTTCATCCATTTTGAGTTTATTTTTGGGTATCGTGTAAGAGAATTGTCCAGTTTCATTCTTCTGCATGTGGCTGTCCAATTTTCCCAGCACCATTTATTGAAGAGACTGTCTTTTTTCCATTGGATATTTTTTTCTGATATGTTGAAGATTAGTTGACCATAGAGTTGAGGGCCCATTTCTGGAGTATCTGTTTTATTCCATTGGTCTATGTGCCTGATTTTGTACCAATATCAAGCTGTCAACATGATCACAGCTTTGTAATATAGTTTGAAGTCAGGCAACGTGATGCCCCTGGGTTTGTTTTTCTTTTTCATCATTCCCTTGGCGATTTGGGGTCTTTTTTGGTCCCATACAAATTTTAGGATATTTGTTCCAGCTCCTTGAAAAATGCAAATGGTATTTTAATAGGGATGGCATTGAAAGGATAGATTGCTCTGGGCAGAATAGACATTTTAACAATATTTATTCTTCTGCTACATCTGCTCCATGAGTATGGAATGCTTTTCTATCTTTTTGTGTCTTCCTCAATTTCTTTTGTAAGCATTCTGTAGTTCCTAGAGTATAGATATTTAACCTCTTTGGTTAGGTTTATTCTTGGGTATGTTATGGTTTTAGGTGCTATTGTAAATGGAATCAATTCTTAATTTCTCTTTCTACAGTTATATTGTTAGTGTATACAAAATCAACTGATTTTTGTGCATTGATTTGTATCCTGCCACATTGCTGAATTGCTGTATGAGTTCTAGTAATTTTGAGGTGGTGTCTTTGGGGTTTTCCACATAAACTGTCATGTCATCTGTGAAGAGAGAATTTGACCTCTTCTTTGCTAATTTGTATGCCTTTTATTTCTTTTTGTTGTCTGATTGCTGAGGCTAGGACTCTAATACTACGTTGAACAATAATGGTGAGAGTGGGCATCCCAGTCGTGTTCCTGACCTTAAGGGAAAAGCTCTCAGCTTTTCCCCATTGATAATGATATTTGCTGTGGGCTTTTCATAGATGGTTTTTATGTTATTGAGGAATCTTCCCTCTATCCACATACTCTGAAGAGTTTTAATCAGGAACGGACATTGTATTTTGTCAAATGCTTTTTCTGCATCAATTGAGATGATCTTATGGTTCTTGTCTTTTCTTTTATTAATGCGTTCTATCACGTTGATTGATTTGCAAATGTTGAACCACACTTGCATCCCAGGAATAAATCCTACCAGGTCATAATGGACAATCCTTTTAATATACTGTTGAAACCTATTGGCTAGGATGTTGTTGAATATTTTAACATCGATGTTCATCAGGGATAGTGGTCTATAATTCTCCTTTATGATGGGGGCTTTGTTTGGTTTTGGGATCAGGGTAATGCTGGTTTCATAGAATAACTTTGGAAGGTTTCCTTCCATTTCTATTTTTTGGAACAACTTCAGTAAAATACATATAATTCCTTTTTTAAATGTTTGGCAAAATTCCCGTGGGAAGCCATCTGGCCCTGGACTTTTGGGTTTTTTTTGGAAGGTTTTTGATTACTGCTCCAATTTTGGTACCAGTCTATTCAGATTGTCTATTTCTTCCTGTTTCAGTCTTGGTAGTTTATGTTCCCAACGATGCATCCATTTCTTCCAGTTGCTTAATTTGTTGGCATATAGTTGAGGGTAATAATTTCTAAAAATTGTTTCCTTGCTATTAGTTGTGATCTCTCCCCTTTCATTCATGATTTTATTAATTTGGGTCCTTTCTCTTTTCTTTTGGATAAATCTGGCCAGTGGTTTATTGATCTTATTAATTCTTTCAAAGAACCAGCTTCTAGTTTTGTTGATCTGTTCCACTGTGTTTCTGGTTTCTATTTCATTGATTTCTGCTCTAATCTTTAATATTTCTCTTCTGCTGTTGATTTCAGTTTTATTTGACGTTCTTTTTCCAGCTTCTTTAGGTGTAAGGTTAGCTTGTTCATTTAGGATTTTTCTAATTTTTTGAGAGAGGCTTGGATGGCTATGTATTTCCCTCTTAGGACTGCTTTTGCAGTATCCCATAGATTTTGGACTGAAGTGTTTTCGTTCTCATCAGTTTCCATGAATTGTTAAGTTTTTCTTTAATTTCCTGGTTGACCAAATCATTCTTTAGCTTCCAAGTGTTTGAATTCCTTCCTAATTTTTTCTTTTGATTGAGTTCCAGTTTCAAGGCATTGTGGTCTGATAACATGCAAGGAATAATCTCAGTCTTTTGTTAATGGCTGAGACCTGATGTGTGACAAAGTATGTGGTCTATTTTGGAGAACGTTCTATGTGCATTCAAAAGGAATAAGCATTCTATTGTTTTAGGGTGGAGTGTTTTGAATATATCTACGAAGTCCTCCTGGTCCAAAGTGTCATTCAAAGCTCTTGTTTCTTTGTTGATCTTCTGCTTAGACGATTTGTCCAATGCTGAGATTTGAGTGTTAAAATCTCCTACTATTAATGTATTATTGTCAATATGACTCTTTATTTTGGTTAACAGCTGGCTTATGTAGTTGGCTGCTCCCATGCTGGGGGCATAGGTATTTATAATTGTTAGATTTTCTCGTTGGATAGACCCCTTAAGAATGATACAGTGTCCCTCTGGATCTCTTACTACAGTCTTTGGTTTAAATTCTAATTTGTCTGGTATGAGAATTGTTTTTTGGTTTTTTGTTTTTAAGATTTTATTTATTTGACAGAGAGAGACACAGCAAGAGAGAGGGAACACAAGCAGAGGGAGTGGGAGAGGGAGAAGCAGGCTTCCCACTGAGCAAGGAGCCTGATGCGGGCCTTGATCCCAGGACCCTGCGATCATGACCTGAGCCAAGGCAGATGCTTAACGACTGAGCCACCCAGGTGCCCTGATATCAGAATTGTTACCCCAGCTTTCTTTTGAGGTCTGTTGGCATGAAAAAATGATTCCCAATCCCCTCACTTTCAGTCTGGAGGTGTCTTTAGGTTCAAAATGAGTCTCTTGTAGACAGCATATGGATGGGTCCTGTCTTTGTATCCAATCTCCAGCCCTGTGCCATTTCATGGGAGCATTTAGGCTGTTCATGTTGAGAGTAACTGCTGAAATATATGTGTTTATTGCCATCCTCTTGTCTACACAGTTCCTGTTTCTATGGATTGTCTCTGTAAATTTCTGGTTTATATTACTCTTGTGGTCTTTCTTCTTTTATAGAATACCCCTTAGTATTTCTTGCAGCACTGGCTTGGTGGTCACATATTCTTTCAGTTTCTGCCAGTCCTAGAAGCTCTTTATCTCTCCATCTGTTCTGAATGACAGCTTTGCTGGATAAAGTATTCTTTGTTGAATGTTCTTCTCATTTAGTACCCTGAATATGTCTTGCCAGGCTTTTCTGGTTTGCTAGGTCTCTGTGGACAGGTCTGACATTATTTTGATGTTCCTCCCTCCATATGCAAGAAATCTCTTCCCCATAACTGCTCTCAAGATGTCTTCTTTGGTTCTAAGATTTGTGAGTTTTACTATTATATGCCAGGGCTTTGGTCTGTTCTCCTTGATCTTGGGAATGGTCTTCTCTGCCTCTTGAACATGAATGCTTGTTTCTTTCCCTAGACTGGTGAAGTTCTCAGCTACAATTTGCTCAAATATACCTTCTACTCCTCTCTCTCCACCCCCTCAGGGATCCCAATAATTCTGACATTGGTCCATTTCAGGGTGTTGTCCATCTCTCTAAGTCTGTTCTCATGGATTTTAAGCTGTTTGTCCTAGGTCTCCTCCTGTTCCTTCCTTTCTATAAGCTTATCTTCTAGATCCCTAATTCATTCTTCTGCTTCATTTACCCTAGCTCTTAGAGTATCTAGTTTAGACTGCATCTCTTTCATAACATTTTTACGTTTGGCCTGATTAGCTCTCATTTCTGCCTTTAGAAATTCTATATTGCTGTTAATGGTTTTCTCAAGCCTAGCTATTGACTTCATAATTGCTACCCTGAAGTCCATGTCCAACATCTTGTTTATATCCATATCCATTAGGTCTGCAGGAGAGGCCATTGTCTCTGATTCTTTTCTTTGTTGGGAGTTCCTCCTCCTATTCATTCTGTTGAGGGGTGGTTGAGGGAATATGCAGAGTCCAAAATATCAACCACAATCCGGGGAAGATGCACCCTGGGAAAATCCGGAGGAGTGGGAAGCCACCACCTAAAAAACAAAGCCCAAGTGAAACCCAAGAATAAAATTTATAAAATTAAAAAATTAAAAAAATTAAAAATTAAAAAATAGAAAGAGAGAAGAATAAAATGAAAAAAAAGGAAAAAGGAGGGGTGAGAATGGGGGGGTGCTATAATCTCCCAGTGTGGGCAAGGTAGGGTATTTCAGTTCTTCTTGGGTGTATTTTGTTTTGTTTGTTAGATGATACTACTTCCCAGAGTTACTGGGAAAATAAAACTGGTTATATATATATATATTCCATCTAGTTGAAATGAGAGAAAGGTAAAAAGAAAAAAAAAAAAACAGAGAAGCAACATGAGAAAGAATAAAAAGAAAAAAATAAGTTTTATCTGAAAAATACACAAGCCGTGAGGCAATGCCTGGAGCTCAATATACTATTTTCCCTTGGTGTTGGGGTTTTACAGTTTTATGGGGACCCTAGGGTTGTCGTCCTCTTGTTCTTCCAGCTTATCTTCTGGGGGAGGGGCCTGCCTCGCTGTTTCTCAGGCAACCCTGCTTGGGCAGAGTTGTCCTACCCCCTGTCAGGGGGCTGTGCTCTGTGGAAACCAGTTTTTTGAGCTTTTGTTCTCTGGCAGCTTTTTGTGCCTTTTCTGAGGGTCAGAGCAAAGGAAAATGTCCACACCCAGACCTCTGACCCAGAGCAAGGAAATCACAGTCTGCTCTTCTCTGAACAGTCCAGAACACAGTCTCCATTTCTGTAAGCACTGCTGAAAATTGCAACCTCCCATTGGTGGTGCATGCCCCCAGCGACCCTCTCAGTGGTTGACTGAGGAGCCCCGCTTGTCTCTGTCCTTTGTGCTTCCAAAACCCCAAGCAGCCCCAGTTTCCTGCGAGTGGCCCTGGGTTCATGCACGCTTCCCCACAGCTCCTGGATCCTGTTTGAGCACTGTTATCAAGCCCTTTCTGGCCTGTCACTACCACTCAGCAAGTTATCACGGGTCCCTGGCATTCTGATGTTATATCCCTTTCCAGGGGCCAGCTTATTGTGGCTCCCTCCCCCTTCTGTTTATCTTCCAATATCTGCCTGCAGAATCATGACTCTGCCCTTCATACTCATGACTGCTGGTGATTTTCTGCTTGTAGAGATCCAGATATATATTCTTACATCTCAGGCTGATTTCATAGGTGTTCAGAATGGTTTGGTAGATATCCAGGTAAATTCAGGGGACCAGTTGAAACGGAGTCCCCTACTCCTCTGCCATCTTGCCCCTCTCTTTCTTAAAGCTGTTTTTAAGTCAGTACATACATAAAGCTGCTTTATTCTGCATACTAATCTCAAGAATAGCTGTTTTCTGTTGTTTCATTTAAAAAAAAAATTCTTCCCTTGTCAATAAACTATCAGAGCTCTTTCTATTGTACTGATCTGCTCTTTTAGCTTTCTTCTTTTTGGACTCCACTCAATCCTTAGCTGCCATGAAATATTTCCTGCATTGCTATGACTTGGAGAGCTAGTAGGCAGCTGTATAGGAGTATATCCCTGAAAAGGTAGTGAGGTCCTCCATCACTGGAGATGTTCAAAATTTTGGACAAACCCTGAGCACTTAAGAGTGAATCATGCATAACTCCATATGCTGGTCTCAAGCATAGTCTTACCACACTTGTTAACTTTCTGTTTTCTTGTCTATCTATCCAGCTAGATTATGATCTTTTTAAGAATAAGGACCCAGGGGTGCCTGGGTGGCTCAGTTGGTTAAGCGTCTGCCTTCAGCTCAGCTCATGATCCCGGAGTCCTGGGATTGAGCCCTGTGTAGGGCTCCCTGCTCAGTGGAGAGCCTGCTTCTCCTTCGCCCTCTGCCCCCCCCTCCCCTGCTTCTGCTCTCTCACTCTATCTCAAATAAATAAATAAATAAATAATAAAAATTTAAAAAAAGTAAAGACCCAGTCGTATTCAACATTGTATCCCCAGCACTCAGCATAGTGTCTGACATAGAGTCAGTGCTCCATACATGTTCATAAGTGAATGTTTCATGTAAGACTAAGATTTTTATTATCTTATCTACTTATATCCTAGAAAGAAAGCCAGTTCTACAGACATTAGAATTCCCTACCGCCTTCAAGTACTATGAATGTATGACTACACGTCTTGAGAATTTTACCAGTCTGCTCATTTGGGGATGGAAAGTAAGGGAATGGCCATGTTGTATATCCTGGAAATAGGGTGCAGCTCTCTAGCCCATGTCTTGAATCTCTGAGCACTTTGCTCTGTATTCCATCTGAACCTACAGCCTCTATAATGACACTAGTCATACTTTCCACTTCTTCCTTCTAAGTCATGGCCCTCAGAGGAGCTCAGTGGCCATCTGAAACCTCACCATTCATGTCCCCCAATATGTCACATTTCAATTTAGTATACTCAGAAGATGAAGGAGGATAACAAGCCAAGGAGTTAAAGGACATGGTTCACGGGATTAATGCTGTCACTGACTCACCATATAACTCTGAACAAACCTTTTCTTTCTCTTCTGTGGCCTCAGTTTCCCATTTTATATGATCAAGTGGTTGTGTTAGATCAGTGTTTTTGGACATTTTTTAAATAATGGATGCTTTTATTCAAAACAAAGTTTGCACTAAAACAACTATATGATTGAAATGAATGAAACTTGATATAATACATATTTTATAAATTAAAATGTGAAGTTCATATATAAATTTAATAATGAAGACAGATTTTTTGGGTGATCACGAACATTTGAAATCAAGATTTATAGATAGCAGTTGTATACGGGCTTACATAACTAATTTATTTCTTCATTCTGCCTCAGTAAAACTAACCAGTAGAGCACAAATTATGTGTCAGGCATTGTACTAGATTATGGGAATATAGTGGAAAGCAAAATATACATGGCCTTTGTGCACACTGAGTTTACTCTCTAGTAGAGAAACAATCTTACAATTTTTTTTTTGCTAAAAGGGTAGATTTTATGCTGTAGCCTTATCACAAATAGGAATAATAAATAAAAAGGAAAGGGAAAAACCCTGGGAGGTAATGGATATGTTTGTGGCATTGATTGTGGTGCTGGCTTAACAGATGTATAGCCAAACACACCAAGTTGTATACATTAAATATGAACAGCTTTTTGTATGTTAATCATATCTAAATAAGTGATTCCTTAAAGTACTCAAACGTTGATTAAATGTAAAAAAGATTAGATATAGTAATTTGTATAGATCTGAGCATATTTGGTTTTTAATAAAACCTTTTGGTTTCCTGTTAACAATTTTAGGTGCTCCTCTTATGCAATAAGTAAACACTAAGCCTTCACAACAGGAAATCATGCACATTAAATCTCTTTCCAATTGTTTAAAAAAAAAACAAAACAAAAATGAGACTGGGAAATGACATGAGCTAAAATTTAAATAACAAAAGGCAGCCATAGACGATCCAAAGGAAGAGCATTACAAGAAAGAGAAGAATGTAACTGAAACTCAAAAAGTGAGGCACGAGGGGACTGAAATGAAGCAGGAGAGGAAGACAGGAGCCAGGGCTGGGATCAGAGTAAGGATTTTACTATCTGCCTTAGGGCCTTTGCACTTACTGTTCTCTCTGCCAGTAATGCCTTTCCCACAGATACTTGCAGCCTTACTCTTTATCTTAAGATCTACTGAAATGTCACTTTCTTAGTGAGGACTTTCTTGACCATTCTATTTATAATTGAAACAATGTTTTTGCCTAGCAGTTCCAATCCTCTCTTACTTTATTTTTATACTATTTATCACTATCTGGCATACTATATATTTTAACTTACTTATTTTCTTACTGTCTGTCTTCTTGTACTACAACATAAAATCCCTAAGGGCCATAATTTTGGGCTGTTTGATTCAATGCTGTAGATCCAGTCTCTAAGTGCCTAAACAGAATGTATATCTGTGGTGAGAAATAATTCTGAAATGGCCTCTTGATATTCCTAGACCTTGGTGTGCAGTTATTCAATAAAACACTAATCTAGATGCTGCTGCGAAAAGATTTTATAGATATAATTACAGTCCCAAATCAGTTTACATTAAGATAAGGAGATTACCCAGTTAGGCTTGAAATAAGCCTTTAAAAGAAGATTTCTTCAACTGGTAGTAGAAGATAAGGTGAAAGACTCAGAGCACATGAAGTAGTTAATGTGCTGTTGTTGGCATAAAATGCAGAGAGCTAAGAATGGCCCCTGACTGGCATGTAAAAAGAAAACAGTCCTACAATAGACCTATAACTACAAGGAACTGAATTTTTCTAACAATGAGAATGAGCTTAGAGGGAATATTTTCCCCAGAGCTTCCAGATAAGAGCTTATCCCGGCTGTAACTTTGATTTCAGCATTATGATGTTCTGAGAAGAGAACCCAATTTCTTTCATAAGTGCTCAAAATGGATGAAAGACCTAAAGGTGGGATAGGAAACCATTAAAATCCTGGAGGAGAACACAGGCAGCAAATTCTTTGACCTCAGCCACAGCAACTTCTTGCTAGACACATCTCTAAAGGCAGAGGAAACAAAAGCAAAAATGAACTATTGGAACTTCAAGATAAAAAACTTTTGCACAGCAAAGGAAAAAGTCAACAAAACTAAAAGGAAAACTATGGAATGGGAGAAAATATTCACAAATGACAGCAGATAAAGGGCTAGTATCCAAAAATAAAAAAAAAAAATTACCAAACTCAACACCCAAAACACAAACAATCCAGTCAAGAAATGGGCAGAAAACACGAACAAACATATCTCCAAAGAAAACATACAAATAGTCAAGAGACATATGAAAAAATACTCAACATCATTTGGCATCAGGGAAATCCAAATCAAAACCACAATGAGATACCACCTCACACCAGTCAGAATGGCTAAAATTAACTCAGGAAACAACAGATGTTGGTGAGGATGTGGAAAAAGGGGAATCCTCTAACACTGTTAGTGGGAATGCAAACTGGTACAGCCACTAAGGAAAACCCTATGACCCAACAATTACACTACTACGTATTTATCCAAAGGATACAAACACAGTGATTTGAAGGGGCACATGAACACTAATGATTATAGCAGCAATGTCCACAGCAGCCAAACTATGGAAAGAGCCCAGATGTCTATTGACAAATGAATGAATAAAGAAATGTGGCACATATATACAATGGAATATTACTCAAGCCATCAAAAAGAATAAAATCTTGCTATTTGCATGATGTGAATGGAACTAGTGGGTATTACGCTAAGCAACATAAGTCAGTCAGAGAAAGACAATACCATATGATTTCATTCATATGTGGAATTTAAGAAGCAAAACAGATGAAACACAGGGGAAGGGAAGGAAAAATAAAATAAGTGGAAAACAGAGAAGGAGGCAAGCCACAAGAGACTCTTAACTATAGGAAAGAAACTGAGGGTTGCTGGAAGGGAGGTGGGTTGGGGTATGGGGTAATTGGGTGATGGGTACTAAGGAGGGCAATTGATATAATGAGCACTGGGTGTTATATGCAACTGATGAATCACTAAATTCTATTCCTAAAACTAATATTACAGTATATGTTAACTAAATTGAATTTAAATTTAAAAAAAATTGGAAGAGAGGAAACGATGGTGGAGGAGTAGGGGACCCTATTCCAACTGGTCCCTGGAATTGAGCTGGATATATACCAGACCACTCTGAGCACCCATGAAATCAGCCTGAGATGTAAGAAGATCTAGATGTCTACAAACAGAATATAGCAGGTGGTTGGTTTTGAGGCAAAGTGGGGAGCCATGATTCCAAGGGCATATATCGGAGGATAAATGGAAGGGAGAGGATTCTACACCGCTGGTGAGTGATAGCCTCCCGCACTTGGGATGGGGCACAGACTCACAGATCGGTAGTGGCGGGGAAAGGAGTTTAGATGAAAAACAGAACGGAGGGGGGTTGTGCGTGCAAACTGGGGGCAGCTGGCAGTTTTAGAGGCACAAAGGGCAGAGACGCTCCCTGACTTGGAGGCAGGACTGGGAGTGCTATGGAGGGGAGCACAACCCAGTACGCTGCAGTTTATAACAGCACAGACAGAAATGGAAAGACTGTGGCCCAGAGAGCTCACTGAAGCACAGACTGCGATCTCTCTGCTCTGGGGCAGAGGGTTGGAAACAGCCTCTTCTGCTCTGAAGAAACATGGAAAGCTGCCAGGGAAACTGCCTGGGAAGGCCGCCAGAGAACAAAAGCCCCCAAAAAACTGGTTCCCACTGTACCCATCCCTCACCACAGGGGGGCAGGGCAACTCTGCCCAAACAGGGTGCCTGAGTAACAGCACAGTAGGCCCCTTCCCCAGAAGACAGCTTGGGAAAACAAGAGGCCAACAACCCTAAGGTCCCTAGAAAACAGGTGCATCTTGCCTGGGTTGTGGTCAATAATTTAGATTCTGTACATACCCTCAACCATCCATCAACAGAACGACTAGGAGGAGGAACCCCCAGAATAGGAAAGACTCAGAGACTATGACTTATGCTGCAGATCTACAAATGGGTTCAGATATAACCAAGACATAGAGTCTCTAAAGGCAGAAATGAAGTCTGAATTGGCAGAACTTGAAAATGCTATCAATGAGATCCAATCTAATCTAGATAATCTAACAGCTAGTGTAAGTGAGGCAGAAGAACGAATTACTGACCTGGAAGACAATTTAATAGATAAAAAGGGAAAAGAGGAGGCCAAGGAAAAACAACTCAGAATCCATGAAAATAGAATCAGAGAAATATGTGACACTATGAAATGATCCAATATCAGAATTATTGGAATCCCAGAGGGGGTGGAGATAGAGAGAGAACTAGAAGATATATTTGAACAAATCATAGCTGAGAACTTCCTTAAACTGGGGAATGAAACAAACATTCGTGTCCAAGAGGCAGAGAGGAATCCCTCTCAAGATCAAGGAAAACAGGCCAACACCCTGGCATATAATAGGAAAACTCACAAATCTTAGAACCAAGGAAACCATCTTAAAGGCAGTTAGAGGGAAGAGATCACTCACATACAGAGGGAGGGAACATCAGAATAATATCAGACCTATCCACAAAGACCTGGCAAGCCAGAAAGGCCTGGCAAGACATATTTAGGATACTAAACGAGAAGAACATGCAGACAAGAATACTTTATTCGGCAAGGCTGTCATTTAGAATGGATGGAGAGATGCAGAGCTTCCAAGACCAGCAGAAGCTGAAAGAATATGTGACTGCTAAGCAGGCCCTGCAAGAAATATCAAGGGGGATTGTATAAAAGGAGAAAGATCCCAAGAGTGATATACAACAGAAATTTACGGGACAATCTATAAAAACAAGGTCTTCACAGGCAACATGATGACAATTAATTCATATCTTTCAGTAATCACTCTGAATGTGAACAGCCTAAATATTCCCATAAAACAGCAAAAGGTTGCAAATTGGATAAAAAGATAGGACCCATCCATATGCTGTCTACAAGAGACTCATTTTGAACCTAAAGATACATCCAGAATAAAAGTGAAGGGATGGAGATCCATCTTCTATGCCAGTGGACCTCAAAAGAAAGCTGGGGTAGAAATTATTATATCAGACAAATTAGATTTTAAGCTAAAGATTGTAGTGAGAGACACAGAAAGACACAAAATCGTTCTTAAAGGGTCTATCCAACAAGAAGATCTAACAATTGAAAATATCTATGCCCCCCAACATGGGAGCAGCCATCTACATAAGCCAACTGTTAACCAAAATAAAGAGTCATATTGATAACAATACATTAATTGTAGGAGACCTCAATACTCCACTCTCAGAAATGGACAGATCATCTAAGCAGAAAATCTACAAAGAAACAAGAGCTTTGAATGACAGAGTGGACCAGATGGACCTCATAGATATATACTGAACATTCCACCCTAAAACAACAGAATACTCATTCTTCTTGAGCGCACACGGAACTTTCTCCAGAAGAGAACAAATACTGGGTCACAAATCAGGCCTCAACCAATATGAAAAAATCGAGATTATTCCCTGCATATTCTCAGACCACAATGCTTTAAAACTGGAACTCAATTACAAGAAAAAAATTGGCAGAAATTCAAACACTTGGAAACTAAGGACCACTCTGCTCAAGGATGTTTGGTTCAACCAGGAAATCAAAGAAGAACTTAAACATTTCATGGAAACCAATGAGAAAGAAAACACATCAGTCCAAAACCTATGGAATACTGCAAAGGCGGTCCTAAGGGGGAAATACATACCCACCCAAGCCTCATTCAAAAAATAGAAAAATCCTGAATTCATCAACTAACTCTACACATTAAAGAACTAGAGAAAGAGCAACAAACGATGCCTAAGCCACAATTAGAAGAGAAATAATTCAGATTAGAGCAAAGATCAATGAAATAGAAACCAGAAACACAGTAGATCAGATCAATGAAACTAGAAGCTGGTTCTTTGAATGAATTAATAAGATCAATAAATCACTGGCCAGACTTATCCAAAAGAAAAGAGAAAGGACCCAAATTAATAAAAATATGAATGAAAAGGGAGCGATCACGACTAACACTAAGGAAATAGAAACAATTATTAGAAATTATTATCAATAACTATATGCCAACAAACTGAGCAATCTGGATGAAATGGATGCCTTCCTGGAAACCTATAAGCTGCCAAGACTGAAACAGGAAGAAATTGACAACCCGAATAGGCCAATAACCAGGAACGAGATTGAAGCAGTGATCAAAAACCTCCAAAAAAACGAGTCCAGGGCCTGATGGATTCCCTAGGGAATTCTACCAAACATTCAAAGTAGAAATAGTACCTATTCTCCTGAAGCTGTTTTGAAAACTAGAAACAGAAGGAAAGCTTCCAGACTCATTCTATGAGGCCAGCATTACCTTAGTCCCCAAACCAGGCAAGGACCCCACCAAAAAGGAGAATTACAGACCTATATCCCTCATGATTATGGATTCCAAAATCCTCAACAAAATCCTAGCTAATAGGATCCAACAATACATTAAAAGGATCATCCAGCACGACGAAGTGGAATTTATCCCCAGGATGCAAGGGTGGTTCAACATTCACAAACCAATCAATGTGATAGAACACATTGATTATAGGAGAGAGAAGAACGATATGGGCCTCTGGATTGTTGCAGAAAAAGCATTTGACAAAATACAGCATCCTTTCCTGAACAAAACTCTTCAGGGTATAGAGATAGAGGAAACATTTTCAAGTTCATAAAATCCATCTATGAAAAACCCACAGCAAATATCATCCTCAATGGGGAAAAGCTGAGAACCTTTCCCTTAAGATCAGGAACACGTCAAGGATGCCCACTCTCACCACTATTGTTGAACATAGTACTAGATGTCCTAGCAACAGCAATCAGGCAACAAAAAGAAATAAAACGTATTCAAATTGGCAAAGAAATCAAACTCTCTCTTTTCACAGATGATATGATACTTTATGTGGAAAACCCAAAAGACTCCAGCCCCAAATTACTAGAACTTATACAACAATTCAGTAATGTGGCAGGATACAAAATCAATGCACAGAAATCAGTTGCTTTCTTATACACTAACAATGCAACTGTAGAAAGAGAAATTAGAGAAACGATTCCATTTACAATAGCACCAAAAACCATCAGATACCTTGGAATAAACCTAACCAAAGAGGTAAAGGATCTATACTCTAGGAAGTACACTCATGAAAGAAATTAAAGAAGAAACAAAAACATGGAAAAATATTCCATGCTCATGGGTCGGAAGAATAAACATTGTTAAAATATTGATGCTACCCAGAGCAATCTTTACCTTCAATGCCATCCTGATCAAAATTCCAATGATATTTTTCAAAGTGTTGGAGCAAACAATCGTAAAATTTCTATGGAATCAGAAAAGTCCCTGAATTGCCAAGGAAATGTTGAAAAAGAAAAAACAAATCTGGTGGCATCATGTTGCCCGATTTCAAGCTATATTACGAAGCAGTGATCACCAAGACAGCATGTGGACATGCTGTCCACACCAAGACAGTACTGACACAAAATCAGACATATAGACCAATGGAACAGAATAGAGAGCCCAGATATAGACCCTCAACTCTATGGTCAAATAATCTTCAACAAAGAAGGAAAAATATGCATGGAAAAAGACAGTCTCTTCAACAAATGGTGGTGGGAAAATTGGACAGCCACATGCAGAAGAATGAAACTCGACCATTCTCTAACACCATACACAAAGATAAACTCAAAATGGATGAAAGACCTCAGTGTGAGACAGGATTCCATCAAAATCCTAGAGGAGAACACAGGCAGTGACCTCTTTGACATCAGCCACAGCAACTTCTTTCAAGGTACATCTCCAAAAGCTAGTGAAGCAAAAGCAAAAATGAACTTTTGGGACTTCAGCAAGACAAAAAGCTTCTGCACAGCAAAGGAAAAAGTCAACAAAACAAAGAGGCAACCCACAGAATGGGAGAAGATATTTGCAAATGACACTACAGATAAAGGGCCGGTATCCAAGATCTATAAAGAACTTCTCAAACTCAACACCCAAAAAAACAAACAATCAAGTCAATAAAATGGGCAGAAGACATGAAAAGACACTTCTCTGAAGAAGATATACAAATGGCTACCAAACACATGAAAAAATGTTCATCATCATTAGCCGTCAGGGAAATTCAAATCAAAACCACATTGAGATGCCACCTTACAGCAGTTAGAATGGCAAAAATTGACAGGGAAAGAAATAACAAATATTAGATAGGTTGTGGAGAATGGGGAACCCTCTTACACTGTTGGTGGGAATGCAAGTTGGTGCAGCCACTTTGGAAAATAGTGTGGAAGTTCCTCAAAAAAATAAAATAGAGTTACCCTATGACCCAGCAATTGCATTCCTGCGTATTTACCCCAAAGACACAGATGTAGTGAAATAAAGGGCCATATGCACCCCAATGCTCATAGCAGCAATGTCCACAATAGCCAAACTGTGGAAAGTGCCAGATGCCCTTCAACAGATGAATGGATCAAGAAGATGTGGTCCATATATACAATGGAATATTACTCAGCCATCAGAAAGGATGAATACCCAACTTTTACATTAACCTGGATGAGACTGGAGGAGATTATGCTAAGTGAAATAAGTCAAGCAGACAAAGTCAATTATCATATGGTTTCACTTATTTGTGGAACATAAGGAATAGCATGGAGGACATTAGGAGAAGGAAGGGAAAAATGAAGCAGGGGAAATCGGAGGGAGAGATGAACCATGAGAGACTATGGACTCTGAGAAATAAACAGGGTTTTAGAGGGGAGGGAGGTGGGGGGATGGGTTAGCCTGTTGATGGATATTAAGGAGGGAACGTACTGCATGGAGCACATGGTGTTATATGAAAACAATGGATTGTCGATTACCACATCAAAATCTAATGATGTATTGTATGGTGACTAACATAACAATAAAAAAAGTTAAATAAAACTTTTTCTTTTTTTCCAATTAAAAAAAATTAAAAAACAGTAAAAAAAAAGAGAGAGAGAGAACTGAGCTACACTGTGACCAAACTTCTAATCTAAAGAACTGTGAGCTAAGAAATGAACATGATTTTAGGTCTTTATGTTTGTGGTAATTTATTACATAGATATAGAAAACTATTAGAGCATTAGTAAATTTTTGTATAAGAATGAATGAAGGGCACTTGGATGCCTCAGTCAGTTAAGGATCCCAGGCTTGATCTCAGCTCAGGTCTTGATCTCAGTGTTGTGAGTTTAGGCCCCATGTTGGGCTCCAAGCTGGGCACATAGCCTATGAAAAATAAAGAAGAAGAAGAGAAGAGGGAGGAGAAGAGGGAGGAGAAGAGGTAGAAGAAGAGGGAGAAGGAGAAGGAGAAAGAAGGAGAAGGAGGAGGAGGAGGAGGAGGAAGAGGAGAAGAAGAAGAAGAAGAAGAAGAAGAAGAAGAAGAAGAAGAAGAAGAAGAAGAAGAAGAAGAAGAAGAAGAATGAATGAATGAATGAATGAATTTATCCTGAGGGTAATGGAAAAATCACTGAAGAGTTTAAGCAGGGGAATAACATAAAAATAGAAAAAGTTCGCTTTGGCTAATGTGTGAAAAAGAGATTAGAACAAAGGCCAGAGGAGGGAAACCTTAATTTCCAACATGGCTCTTGGAATAGAACTGCCTGATGTATATCTCCATCATTGTTTTCTAGAAGTAAAGTCACCTATGCTCATAGTATAGCCTCTACACTTTGGCTTTTTGCTTGAAAAATATAGCAACAGTTATGTTCATTCAAAATATATTTATTGAACACTTACTCTGCTCCAATCACTCTACCAGACAACCAAGACAAAAATTTCATCCCTCCTGAAACTTACATTCTAGTGAGTTAGACTGGCAATAACAAATAGATATAAAACTTTAGTAATATGAGAGCAGTCCTAGTAGAGGACCAGCTAGTGGATAAGCCTTAAAGAATGCATGACCTTGATGGGATCAAAAGATGAATAATTGAAAAAAAATCTACTGCCCTTGGCATATAATGAATGTGAGGGAGAGTGGTATGAGATTAAGTTGGAGATGTGTTCAGGATCCAGGTTATATACAATCTTGTTGGTCATGATAAAAGTTGAGGCAGGAGGTTGTATTCCATGCAAAGACGTAGATATGTGGAAGATCACTGTGTATTTGAGATGTGGAAGAAAAGTCTGTTGTATCTGTAACATAGAGGAGAAAGCCAAAGGTGAAATGCACATACTTCTCTGTTTTTCTTTATTAAGAGCATAAATGTTCTGATCAGAAGATAACTTCCTTGCTTGGCACAGTGGTTCTCCCAGGGAAGGTGCAGTGGCACAGAGTCAACCTGTGTCATAGTTTGGAGGAAGTGTCATGAGAAGGCTGAAAGATAAAGGCCATCTAGGAAAAGAGTTTATTGACTGAGAATGTTGTTCAGGACCTCAGGGGTTCTGGAATTGGAAGATTCATCTCCTTGATAGCCACAACAGCTATCTGGGGGAGAATTGAGGAAAATCTTGGAAAAATGGGAGACAAGGTACCAGAAGATTTCTGCACACCAAGATTCTTAAGAAAGCTGGGATTACACCAGCAGGATTTGCAGTGAAAATTCTAGTCAAGGTTATTTTCCCAGAGGCCAAGCTGGAGAGCTTGAAATTTTTCTCTTCTACAGTGTAACTCAGGCTTCTAGTAAATGTAGTCTCCCAAACATGTCTTTTACTTCCAATTGTGTTTTAATTCCCCACAAGATTGCACGGGGACAATATATTGCAAATCTCTAGGTCTCTTCCTTCACTTCACTCTCTGTCCCCTTCTCTGATTTCCCCTTATATCAGTGCCAGGCCCATAATCCTAGGTCATAAGCTTGAGGAACACTTTCTTCTCATAAAGACTCCTGGGAAAAATAGGGATTCCAGGTTCTCTGGCCTTTATCTCCATCTAAGAAAATGTCTCCAGATCCTTTGAAACCTTGACAAAATTTTCCATAGCTCTCCCCTTTGGGCTGGAGGCTTAAATTAATCCTTGAGAGTGGAGGTGGGAAGTGAGCTGAAAGCAAAGCAGAAGAGACTGGCAGCAGACTAGAGACCACAGTTAAGAGAAATCAAGAAAAGACCAGTCTTTCGTACAGTAATGGTTTGGAATGACATTGCTAGCTGAGGTAAACAGAAGCAAAATGACCAGAACTTACCATTACACCATGTACTCATTCCTAAGCAAATACCACAAATAACCTGGGGAGGAGAATCTGGTAAGAGATGTGACTTCCTGTGGTAATTTACATAAAGGCCATTTGAGCTTTAAAGGAAAGTGAAACGGCTGAAGAAAACCAAAGAAGTTGGGTCCATTGAAATCATGTCTCCATAACCTCTTGACAGGAATTCATGAGGTAGGTAAGGAAATGTGTTCAGGACATTCACTAACTTGCCTAAGAACACAAGCTGTGTGGCACAGAAGATGAGATTGGGATTTGAACCCAGGACCTGCCTGGCTCCAAACACAATTTCATTGCTGTATTATATCACACTATAATAGCTACAGATAAATATAAAAGATCTAAGATATGACAGGAGATTATAGGCCAATGTGGGAACTGATTATTGTCTTGGATCCTGAAGGAGCAACAACTTCTTATCTTGCTCTTGCCACCATCTAGAGGGAGTTGGGTTATTTTTCACACTACTTACCATATGATTTCTATCCCCCTGCCATCTAAGTATCATATCCTTGCCCTGAAGTGTTCATATTGAACTTATTCTAGATTAAGTTGTATTGAAAAATAAAATAAAGTAAGGGCACAGTAAAAACAACTAAACTTTTTGAAAGGTAATAGTAAGAAGAGATCCTGTTTTGATTCAGCATAAAACTTCAGATATGGAAACTTTTCCCACTCCATCATACCCAACCCCAATACTGGCCCCAATTGAAGATAATTTCCTATTTATAAGGAAAGGGAAAAGAAATTCAGAAAATTATTTAAGAGTCAAAGGCTGACTGGATCTAACACATTCTAAAAGAACATATTAAATTATTTAAATGCAGATAAATTGAAAAACACGTGGGCTGTGTTTTCTTTAAAATACACATACATACCTCCCCAAATCAATTAGAGAGAAAAGGACTCAGGGCAAAATAAAACATGTCTAACATTAAACCCAAAACATTTGGAAAAATAGATCAAGATGTTCCACAAACACCAAAGCTGGCCTGAGGTGTCTGTCCCTTTTTAATTTATTATAATTCTTATTAATGATAGCAATAGTAACATTTTTCTGTGGAGCTTCCACCTTGGAAGACTTAAAGCCTTTTATGAGAAACCTCTATGCTCCTTAAAAAAAAAAAAAAGGCATGGTTTCCTTCAGCCCCTAGTCTCCAAGAAAGTTTTTCTGATTATTTCAGGATTCTGCCTACCAACCATCCATTTGCAACACAGCTGAAATTCCATAGACTCCTTTGGGGATTAAAGGAAGTCTTGGGTCTCTCAAGCATGGGCAGAACTCTGTTAGGGGTGAGTTCTGAAGCAGGAGTATTACAATTCTCTCTTCAAGACTCTGGACAGCCAAGTATTTTATTCCTTGCCAAAAGGCAAGAAAACATCGTTTTTCGGGGGGGGGTTGTTTGTTTTAGTATCTGTTTCCTAACAATAGTATATAAGTCCAGCAGAGAAGGAAAGCACTTGTCTTATTTAGGGCTCTATCTCCAGTTCCCAGAGCACTACCTGACACATAGTAATAATATTTATTTTAGACATATTATAATAAGTATTGGCTCCATTTCTGCATGTAAGGAGCTTGAAATTAGCCACTCCATCCTAACAAGAACTGACACACCAATTCAGTAAAGTTGCAGGATTCAAAATCAATGTACCAAATCTATTGCATTTCTATTCCCCAATAATAAAGCAGCAGAAATAGAAATTAATTAATCACTCCCAGTTACAATTGCAAGAAAAACAATAATATACCTAGGAATAAACCTAACTGAAGAGGTAAAAGACCTGTATTCTGAAACTGTAAAACATTGATGAAAATAATTGAAGATGATATAAATAAATGGGAAGACATTGAATGCTCATAAATTGGAAGAAAACATATTGTTAAAAAGGTCTATACTATCCAAAGCATTCTACAAATTTCATGTGATCCCTATCAAAAAACCAACACCATTTTTCACAGCTAGAAAAAACATCCTAAGATTTGTATGGAACCAGAAGAGAATCCAAACAGCCAAAAGAACCTTGAAAAAAAAAAAAAACACACAAAGCTGGAGGCATCACAATTCTGGACTTCAAGTAATATTTCAAAGTTGCAGTGATAAAAACAGTATGGTGCTGGCACAAAAATAGAAACAGATCAATGGATCGTAATAGGAAACCGAGAAATGTACCCACAACTCTACGATCAATTAATCCTCAACAAAGCATCAAAAGAATATGCAATGGTAAAAAATGTCTTCAACAAATGGTGTTGGGAAAACTGGACAGCAACATGCAAAACAATTAAACTGAACCACTTTTTTACACCATACACACAAATAAGTTCAAAATGGATTAAAGACTTAAATGTGAGACTTGAAACCATAAAAATCCTAGAGGAAAACATAAGCAGTAATCTCTTTGACATCAACTGTAGCAACTTCTTTCTAGATATGTATCCTGACGCAAGGGAAACAAAAGCAAACATACACTATTGGGACTTCATAAAAATAAAAAGCTCCTGCACAGTGAAGGAAACAATCAACAAATCTAAAAGGCAATGAGAAGATATTTGTAAAATACATATCCAATAAAGTGTTAGTGTGTGTGTATGTATATATATATAGAGAGAGAGAGAGAGAGAGAAAGAGAGAGAGCTTATAAATCTCAACACCCAGCAAATGACTAATCCCTTTAAAAAGTGTGCAGAAGACATGTATAGACATTTTTTTCCCAAAGAAGACATACAGATGTCCAACAGACATGTGAAAAGATGCTCAACATCACTGATCATCAGGGAAATGCATATCAACACTGCAATGAAATATCACCTCACACGTGATAGAAAGGCTAAAATCAATAATACAAGAAACATCAGGTATTGGCAAGAATGTGGAGAAAGGGGGACCCTCTTGTACTGTTGGTGGGAATATAAACTGGTGCAGCCACACTGGAAATCAATATGGAAGTGTCTCAAAAAGTTAACAATAGAACTGCCCTATGATCCAGCAATTGCACTACTAGGTATTTATGCAAAGAATACAAAAATACTAATTCAAAGGGATACATGTGCCCCAATGTTTATAGCAGCATTATCTACAATAGCCAAATTATGGAAACAGCCTAAGTATCCATTTATAGGTGAATGGATGAAGAAATGTGATATATATGTATACATATATATGTATGTCATAGTCCATTTATGTATTTCATTTATGTAATGATCAATATTCCACTTATGTGTTCCATATGAGTAATATTCCATATATATACATATATATATTCCATACTCATCCATAAAATGAATGAAATCATAAAAAATGAATTCTTTCTATTTGCAACAATGTGAATGGAGTTAGACAGTATTATGCTAAGCAAAATAAGTCAGTCAGGGAAAGACAAATGTCATATGATTTCACTCATATGTGGATTTTAAGAAACATAACACATAAACAAAGAGGAAAAAGAGAGGGAGAGGCAAACCAATAAACAGACTCTTTACTATAGAGAACAAACTGATGGTTACCAAAGGGGAAGTGAGTGAGGTGTTGGGTTAAATAAGTGATGAGGATTAAGGAGTGCACTTGTTGTGATGAGCACTGGGTGTTGCATGGATGTGTTGAATCACTATATTGTACACCTGAAACTAGTCCCACAATATTTAAAAAGGATTACACAAAGTAGAGTTTATCATGTAAGTAAAAATTTGGTTTAACATTTGATATCAGGGCGCCTGGATGGCTCAGTTGGTTAAGCGACTGCCTTCGGCTCATGTCATGAACCTGGAGTCCCGGGATCGAGTTCCACATCGGGCTCCCTGCTCAGCGGGGGGTCTGCTTCTCCCTCTGACCCTCTTCCCTCTCGTGCTCTCTGTCTCTCATTCTCTCTCAAATAAAATCTTTAAAAAAATTAAAAAAACATTTGATATCAAACACCAAAATATACCATGTTAATAAAGGACAGAAATCTTGTGATTATCTCAATAGACACAGAAAAAGCATTTGACAAAATCCAATACTTTCATTGTGAACAAGCTAAGTTGTTAGGTATACAAAGTAACTATCTCAACATGGACATTTATAAAAATACATAGCTTAACATCATACTCAGTAGTGAAAGAATAAATACTTTCTCCTTCAAATCAGGAGCAGGACAAGGATATTTGCTCTCACCAATTCTATTTAACATTGTACTGTTGGCTATAGCTAGGATAATTAGACAAGGAGAAAAAAAAAAACATCCAGAGTGAATGAACAAGTAAACTATCTCTGTTTGCAGATAGTATGTTCTTCCATATAGAAAATCCTAAAAGCCACTAATATTCTATCAGAACTAATAAATGAATTTAGCTAGGTTACAAGGTATATTATCAATATACAAAAATCAATTGTATTTCTACACTCTAACAGTAAACAACCCAAAAATGAAATTAATGAAATGATTCCATTGAGAATAGCATCAAAATGGCAAATGGGTACATGAAAATTTGCTCAGGATAACTAATTATCAGGGAAATATGAATCAAAACCACAATGAGATATCATGTCACAACTGTTAGAATAGCTATTATCAAAAAGACAAGATACATCAAGCATTGGTGAGGTTGTGGAGAAAAAGGAACTCTTGTGAACTTTTAGTAGGCCTGCAAATTTGGTGCAGGCACCAAAACAATAAGCAGTTTCCTCAAAACATTAAAAAGCAGAACTATTTGTTCCTGTAATCACATTTCTTGGTATATATTCAAAGGAAATGAAAACAAGAATCAAGGAATTATTTGCACACCCATATTCACTGCAGCATTATTCACAATACTCAATATATAGAAATAACCTAAGTGCCCATCAATAAATGAATGGATAAATGAATTGATTTATATATAGCACATGCTAAGTGAAATGGCACTTTCTGGTGGTGGCAGTGGTGAATTCGCCTAGTGTCCCAACTGTCCAGTGTCTAGTAGAGATATCCTAATCTCTTCCTGTAGCATGTCTTTGCCTGTGGTTTTATCAGCATGAACTGTCTTCATTCTTATTCATTTTATTTTTAATGCAGTTTTCTATTTTTATCAGTTGTACATTGACGGTTAAAAAAGTCAAAAAGTCTACAAAACTGAAGGAATGTAGTGGTGTCTTGCTCTTCCTCTGCTACATTTTCAAATTTTCAGAGATAAGCACTCCAATTCTCCTAGCTTTTCCTTGTGGTATTTGTCTCCACATGTCTCCCACAAATTACTTATTTTGACAGTTCTTCATGTAATTGTTTTAGGCATATTGGCTTCCAACTATCAGTGATAAAGACTTAGCTTTCATTTTCTTGCCCCACACCACAAATGTGTACATTTTCTATTTCCCCATCATCCAAATATAGTTATATCTAAGTTTGCTTTTTTCAATAATTATTACTTACATTTTTATGACTATGTAAGTGTTATTCAGCTGATCTATGTTGTTTGCAATGACTATTTTTTTCTTTCTTGTCCAACTCTCTCCTCTTTATAGTAATAACTGCCTAGCTTTCTCCTTTTCTTGGTTTTGTAAGTACTTAGTGCTAGACAATCATTTATGTAAAATTCATCTTGATACTTCAGGTATTTTTATAATTTCATTTTCTTAGACTCATCTTTTTCTGGAATATTTTGATCATATCCAACTCAGAATGGTTTCTTTCTGGGCTATTGCACAATATAATTTTCTTAAGTAAATTCAGTGCAGGGTTTGAACTTACAACCCTGAGATCAAGACCTGAGCTGAGATCAAAAGTCAGATGTTTAACCTACTGAGCCACCCAGGTACCCCAGCACATTTTTTTAAAAAAAATTATGTTATGTTAATCACCATACTAATGTATGGTGATCATTAGTTTTTGATGTAGTGTTCCATGATTCACTGTTTGTGTATAACACCCAGTGCTCCATTCAATATGTGCCCTCTTTAGTACCCATCACCATGCTAACCCATCCCCCCACACCCCGTCCCTCTAGAACACTCAGTTTGTTTCTCAGAGTCCATAGTCTCTTTTGAGTTCTTCCTTCACCATCCTCCTGGAGATTGTTTTCATTTCTATTTTGTGTTAGAATTCTCTCTTCTAGATATGTCTTTCTCCTTTTCTGTATTATCTTTGATTTTGCTGGGATACTCCAGTTATTTCATAAGAAATCACTCATGGGATGGAAATTTCTTGAGAAGTTTTGATTGTATGAAAACATCTTTAACTACACATTTGTTATAGTTTGGTTGAATTGGAAATAATTTTCACTGAGAACTTTGAAGTTATTTATCCACTACTTTTTTTAGATTTAATATTGTTGCTGAACCAATTCTGATTCTTGTCTTATGTATGTAACCATTATTTTTCTCTAGAAGTCACTATTGTATTTGTCAATAAATGGACACTTTAAATAAGGAGTCCCATGCCCTTCAAATCATGAATTTTTGAAGTATTCATTTGATGTTTTTTCCCTTATATTTTCTCTCATATCTTTTCCTAGAACTACTATTAATTGAACATTAGACATCCTGGTATATTTCTCTAGTCTTATCTTAATGCTATTATTTTTCATTTCTGACTGTTTTTCTATGTTCTGGAAGATTTCCTCAAATATGTTTTCCAACTTTTCATTTAAATGTTTAATTTTTGCTGAATTTTAAATTTTCAAGATCTCTTATATTTTTCTTTTTTTCTTTTTTTTAGGTTTTATGGTTTTATTAACACAAATATGATGTGCACAACAAGCTGTCTATTCATTTTCTTTGCTGCACAGCCTGGCGTTGGGATTGGTGACTCTGATTGCCAGCTGGGCTGCTCTTTCCACAATAGCTTTGCGGTTCTTGGAGGAGACATTGTGAGCAATCTCTGCACAGTAAGATTTGTTGCACATCAGCAGCACTTCAAGCTCCTTAACGTTGTGGACTAGGAACTTCCGGAAGCCACTGGGCAACATGTGCTTTGTTTCCTTGTTGCTCCCGTAACCAATGTTGGGCATCAAGATCTGGCCCTTGAATCTTCTGCGCACCCTATTGTCAATGCCTCTGGGTTTCCGCCAGTTGCGCTTAATTTTGACATAGCGGTCTGACTGGTGCCAGATGAATTTCTTGGTCCTCTTTTTAACGATCTTGGGCTTCACCAGAGGTCTGAGGGCAGCCATGATGCCCAGTAACAGATGGCGGCCACCTCCACAGGCAGCGCCGAGAAAAAGCTTATATTTTTCTTTAAAGGCTTTTTTCTCCCTGTAAAATCTTTATTTTACCCAATTTGCTCATTTTTAACTATTTTTGTTTGTTTTGGTGTTTGTTTTTTGTATTAGAGATTTTGTTAAATGTGTAGTTAACTTGCCTGCCTCTTCTTATTTAAGTGTCTAACTGAAACTGGTTAGAAATTCTATGAGTGCATAGAACATATCATCTTCAGGCTTCACAAGCTGGCAGAAGTTTCATTGAGAATTATTTAATGTTAGTATCTTTAGATCTCTTCTTTTAAGCCAGTCACATTCCCCAGGAAAGTATCTTCCAGTTCCCAGCTAAAATTTCTAAGTTTGGTTGCTAGCTTTCTCTGATCCCAGTTGGAGGTCTCAAAATCCAGTTTGTAAATTTTTAATTATTATTTCTATTTTCCACCTTCAACTGCATCTGACACTTCTTAATGCAGAAATATTATATATTGTCCTTGAAGGAAAATAAACCTTTGGGTTTCTGCTGCTATGAGAGAAATTACCTGGCTACCTGAAGTGAGAAGGGATCTTAGGTTCAAACTCTTTCTTAGCTCCATTTTCATCTTTATTCCCATTTCTTGAGGTAAAGGTTTCATCAGTTCCTTAACCATTTGAATGTTCTCTACTGTGAACTGTGTTGCTTCCCATTCTCCTGCTTCTGTTGGCTTAATATTCAGTTTTACCAATCTGATAAGTTTGTTACCAACTTATCCACCCATAATTTTGTTCCTCAAGTGTGGCTTCTATCATTTTTTCTCATCATTTTCTTTGACTTGTAGGTTTTAACTGCATATGTATGTGTGTGTGTGTTTACTTTCCCACATCTCCTGTTATTTTTAGGTGGGATTGTAGTTGAATCAATGTATGCACCTAAATATGTTCACCCTATGATCTTTGACTAAAGACTTGATGTCTATTTTCTAAATATGACTATAAATTCTTCCCTGATTATTTGAGTTCAACAATTCCCAACTAGTCAAATTCTTTTCTGTTTAAGTAAGCCAAAACTTGTTTTTGTATTTGGCAAATAAGAATCTTGACTGATTCACAAATTCTTGCACTTTTACACCTATCAAAACTCACATCATTTTACAATAAGTACATTTTCAATTACTATCGTCAGGGTTTAAATTCATAGACTGCAATATCTAAAATTTTAGATGGCACTTAGTAAAGTGTGTGTGCATGTGTACATAATTACCTTTCTATTTACTAAGGTTTAACCATAAGAGTTTTCTAAATACAGTTTAAAGGAATATTCTCTTATTTCCTTTTTCTTTTCTTATCATTACACTATGGTTAAACAAATTAACAATAGAAAATCTTTGACATTGGTGATAAAGATTTTAAAAAGCCTTTAAACCAGCAACAATTATTTCCACAAAAACAATAAAATAGGCAACTACTCCATACTACTTACTTAATTTAATAATTAACATAATAAGACAAGAAAAACTACTAAGGACATGTTAAAATTATTTTTATATAATTATGTTAAATTTATAGCAAGGGTGTCTGAATAAATAGCAATTGTAGAACAGCTATCTTACGTGAGCTCAGGAATTATAACAATCAGTGGGTCAAGCTGTGACAGATGATTATTATATAGGAGAATATGAACTTTTAAAATCCACTGCTTTTATCCTCATGTCATTGAAATAATGTTACAAAGTCCCTATCAAACCCATACATATCAAGAGATTTTCTTAATAGTAATGATAGCTCTATCCCAGAAGACAATGAGATGTCTTTTAGTTTATTTTTCTTATTTTGAGAATGAATGATTTCAGCAATTGCAACTTCCTTAAAGAAGAAGATTAAGACATGATTGGGGATAGAAATGGGGAGAATTAATCTCTATAATGTCTATCAGTCCACTTCTCATACAACTACCCACAATAATGCAGACAGAACCTTAAGACAAATCCCCTATGCTGTGCAGAAGATTTTTATTTTGATAGTCCTAATAGTTTATTTTTGCTTTTATTTCCCTTGCATCAGGAGACTTCTCTAGAAGAGTACTGCTATGGCTGATGTCAGAGATATTACTGCCTGTGCTTTCTTCTAGGATTTTCATGGTTTCAGGTCTCACGTTTAGGTTCTTAACCCATTTTGAATTTATTTTTGTGTATGTTGTAAAGAAGTGGTCCAGCCTCATTCTTTTGCATGGAGCTGTCCAGTTTTCCCAGCACCAATTGTTGAAGAGACTGTCTTTTTTGACCTGTGGCATATTCTTGCCTCCTTTGCTGAAGATTACATGACGATATATTTATGCACTCATTTCTGTGCTTTCTGTTCTGTTCTATTGATCTACATGTCTATTTTTGTGCCAGTACCATACTGTTCTTTTATTTAAATTCAATTAGCCAAGGTATAGTACATCATTAGTTTTTGATATAATGTTCAGTGATTCATTAGTTGATTATATCACCATACAGTTTTGATTACTACAGCTTTGAAATATAACTTAAAATCTGGAATTATATTATCTCCAGTTTTGCTTTTTCTTTTCAAGAGCGCTTTGGTTATTTAAAGTCTTTTGTGATTCCATACAAATTTTAGAATTGTTTGTTCTGGTTCTGTAAAAAAATGTTGATGGTATTTTGAAAGGGATTGCATTAAATCTGTAGATGACTTTGGGTTGTATGGATACTTTAACAATGTCTGTTCTTCCAATCCGTGAGTAAGGAATATCTTTTCATTTGTCTGTGTCATATTCAATTTCTTTCATCAAAGTTTTCAGGATGCAGGCCTTTCATCTCCTTGTTTGAGTTTATTCCTTGATATTTTATTATCTTTGGTGCAATTATAAGTGGGATTATTTTTTAATAATATTATTTTTGTTGCTTCATTTTTGGTGTGTAGAAATGCAACATTGAAATGGTACATTGATTTTGTATCCTGTGACTTTACTGAATTCATTTATCAGTTCTACTAGTTTTTTGGTGGAATCTTTAGGGTATTATTCAACTATAAAAAAGAATGAAATCTTGCCATTTGCACCAACCTGGACTGAGCTAGTAATTGTAATGCTAAGCAGAGTAAGTCAATCAGAGAGGGAAAAATAGCATATGATTTAACTTTTATGTAGAATTTAAGAAACAATACAAAAGAGCAAAGTGAAGAGGGGGAAATCAAGAAACAAACTCTTAATTAAAAAAACAAACTGAGGGCGCCTGGGTGGCTCAGTTGGTTAAGCATCTACCTTCAGCCCAGGTCATGACCCTGGAGTCCCGGGATCGAGTCCCGCATCGGGCTCCCTGCTCAGCAGGGAGTCTGCTTCTCCCTTGGACCCTCCCCCCTCTCAAGCTCTCTCTATCTCATTCTCTCTCTCAAATAAATAAATAAAATCTTAAAAAAAAGAACAAACTGATGGTTACCAAAGGGGAGGTGTATGGAACTGCTGAATCATTATATTGTACACCTGAAACTAATATGACATTGTATGTTAACTGGAATCAAAATAATAACTTAAAAAAATAAAAATAACAGAAACAAACACAACTGTGTGGATGTTAATCAAAAAATTAAAAATAAGACTATCATATGATCCAGCAATTGCACTTCTGGACATAGATCCAAAGGAAATGAAATCACTCTTTCAAAGAGATATCTGCATCCCATACTCATTACAGTATCATTTACAGTAGTCAAGACATGGAAATAACCTAAGTGTCTATCATAAATTAATGGATAAAAAATTAAATTGGTGGATAAAGAATATATATATATGGTTGATATCATATAAAATAATAAAATCCTGGTTTTGCAACATGGATGAACCTCGTTGGCAATATGCTACATGAAATAAGTCAGAGAAAGAGAAAAATTATTTGATTTTACTTATATGTGGGATTTAAAAAAGGAATTCAAAGATATAGTAGATTGGTGGTTGCCATGGGAAAGGGACAAAGACCAAAGGGTACAAACTTGCAACTATAAGATGAATAAATTCTGGGGATGTAATGTATGGCATAGTGACTATTGTTACCATCTTATGAAAGTCAACTATAAATATTTTCCCTAAATAGAGAAAACAAATGTTAGATTAGGTTTGTATTAGTCAAGTTGGAAGTTCATATTCTCCCTCTATCCTGGAGAAACTGGAGATAGTCTAGAGACAGGAAAGATGTATTACAAAAGCATGGTGTGGACATAGATGTGACAACCATGTCTCTCTTTCCCCACTATAAACAGCCAAATTAAAGCAGACAAGAGCTGAGGGAAAGGAGAACTTTAATTTTGAATGAAGTCAGAGGTTTTTATTATTATACTTGGAAGGGCATGTTAATTATTAAATGAGACTATTCTTGTGACTGAAAGTGAACAAGGCTTTTTATCTTCTGAGAATGAGCAGATAAGCTGTGGAGTCTGCTCAATATTTCTTCCAATATTGTGGAAAGAACTATCCTGACACAATAGGCTCAAATGGGCAGAGGGACAAAAGATTTGGGTTGTTTGCAGATTGCACTTATGAGGGTCCTACTCGTCCAATATGACAAATTTTGTGAATTGTGGATATCACAAAACACAAAGATAACAGCAAAAATGTAAACTTAACAAATATATACTATATGTTTTTTAAAGATTTTAGCATAACTTTTAATACTCCTTCTATGAAGAGATTGAGTCTGTATCCTCTCCTTAAATCTAGGAGGAAGATCTGTAACTACTGTGATCAATGGAATATGTTGTAAGTGATGCTGTAACAGTATCTAGTCCCAGTCCTTAAGAAACTAGCAGATTCCACTTATTGTCTCTTGGATTGCTTGGCTGTGGAACCATCAGCTATCCTGTGTACTAGTTTCTTAGATTTGCCATAACAAAGTACCACAAACTGGGTGGCTTAAAAGAAACATAAATTTATTCTTTCACAGTTGTGGAGGCTACAAGTCCCCAGTTGAGGTGTTGACAGAGCCGTGATCTCTCTGAAGTTTCTAAGGTAGACTAAGTTTCATTACTTTTTCTTAGTTTCTGGTGTTGGAAATCTTTGATATTTCTTGGCTTGTAGATGTCTTATTCTAATCTCTGCCTCCTTCATCACGGAGTTCTCCCTGTATGTCTTTTTCCATCACACTTTTCTTCTTATAAGGGCACCAGTCATATTAGAATAAAGTCTATCCTATTTCAGTATGACCTCAACTAATTAATCTGCAATAAACCTATTTTCAAACAAAGTCACATACTCTGGTCCCTGGGATTAGGACTTCAATATAACTTTTGGGGGACACAATTCAACTCATAACACCACAACCTTTAAGAACTTAATCTATATTAAGAAGATAATAAGAATTCTGGAGAAAATCACAATTAAAATTAAAATTTGTGGAACTCAGGGGAAGATGGTGGAATGGGAGGTTCCAAACCATGACTAGTCCCATGTATGCAAGTACATAATATTCAATTAGCATAAATAACCCAGAAAACAACCCAAACACTGCAGAACAATCTTCACAACTAAAAGTGGAGAAAAGGCCACATCAAAGAAGGTAGGAAGGGCAGAGATGTGGTTTTGGAGCAAAGCAGACTTTGGCCGTCGGTGGTCAGGTGGAAGCTAGGGGTATGAAGAAGGATGAAAACAGACTATCACACCAGAGGTTGCACAAGGAGATGAATCCCCATAAGGTTTGGGTTTGAAGGTGAGAGGGGCTGAGTTTTGTGCATTCTTAAAACCAGTGGGAATCAAATCAAATCAAATCGAATTAAAGCCTGGAATTTAAAAAAAAAATCAGTGGGCTTGGCTCTGGGAGAAGGTGGAGCACACTAGGCCACTGAGTCTGAACGCTCAAACAAAAAGTAGGATAAACAGCCCATGGAGATAAAGCATAGAAGCAGCAGTTTGAAAATCGTCTTGGGCTTATTGGAGGGAGAGTTATTTACTTGAGCATGTCCTAGAGATGCAAAAATTGTAGGGAGACCCATCCAGGAACAAAAGAAATGGCAGGTGACATTTTACTCCCTCACATCACAAGGTCAAATATGAAACCAGCTTGGCATTGATACTCACTAACTACCTAACTTGCTCACACCAAGCCCCACCCATCTTGCTACTGTGGAATTTCCCTTCCAGTCATACTTGCCTCAGTCCCAGCACTCCAGGCCTCCATTCACAGAAGAACAGCTCAAATCCTGCCAATGCCATGTCTCCAACCCACACATTTTACAGGACCTCAGTTTGGGCAGGATCAGTGGCAGGTCTCATTTCGCAAACAAACCAGTGAGCACCTTCTTAAAACACTCTCCAAACAGGGCAAGACTAAACACTGCTCACAACAGGCAGAGAGAGCCTCTGCAGATGACCTGACTAAAGGGGAAAAAAAAAAAAAACCGCCAGAGAACAAGACATAGGCAAAACACATAGGGGAAATTTCATGAAGCACCAGGCACAGGGGAAGAGGGGACAGCACACTGCAGGGTACTACAGGAACTTTTCTTCATAATGCCATTACCTTCAAAAGCAGGAGATGTAGCTGACTTTCCTAACACATAGAAAAAGACACAGAGACTTAGACAAAATGAGGAAACAGAGCAATAAATCCCCCCCAAAAGAGAGGACAAAACCACTGAAAGAGTACTAAGTCAAACAATTAATATGCCTGGTAGAGAATTAAAAGTAATGATTATAAAGATATTCACTGGACTTGAGAAAAAACTTGAGGACCTTTAACAAAGAGATAAAAAGAACCAATCAGAGATGAAAAATACAATAAATGAAATTAAAAATACTCTTGAAAGAATAAATAGTAGGCTAAAGAAAACAGAGGTAGGAATTAATGACGTGGAATACAGAGTAACGGAAAGCAATCAATCTGAGAAAGTGAGAGAAAAATAATTATGTAAATTGAGAATACACTTAGGGAACTCTAACTCTCTCAAGTGTAATAACATTTCCATTATAGGGATCCCAGAGGAAGAAGAAAGAAAATGGGGGCATAAAATTTATTTGAGAAAAAATTGAAAATTATTTAAAATACAGTGAAAACTATAATCTGGAGAAGGAAACAGATATCCAGATCCAAGAGGCACAGAATACCCCCCAAAAAATCAACTCAAGGAGGTCTACACTAAGACCCATAGTAATTAAAATGGTAAAAAGGCCCCCATGCAGCCCTGCCACATGTGGACATGCCACAAGGCCACCGCTGGCCCTTCACCTTCTCTTCTGGGCACCACACCTGTCCCCACCCGCCCACCTCTGAGACTCTGTGCCCTGCCACCTCAGGTCCCCCAGAGGAGTGAGGCAAGAGTGGGGTGCTAGGAGGCTGGGGCTCATGTGTTCCCCCATCCCCTCCCCTGCGCAGTGAAGGCATGCTGCCGTGGGGTCCAGGATGAGCTTCTGCAGAGGAGCAAGATCTGGAAGGCTTGGACCAGCTCTGAAAGCCCCAGGACCTAAAGAAAAGTTAACACTCACCAAGATGACACAGCTACCAGAACCTGTGCATTTGAAAACAACAAGGAGGAGAAGCAAGATGGCAGAGGAGTAGGAGATGTAAATTTCATCTGGTCCCAGGAATTCAGCTAGATAGGTATCAAACCATTCTGAACACCTACAAACTAAACAGGAGATAAAAGAAAAGAATAACAGCAACTCTCTGAACAGAAAAGTGACCACTTTCTGGAAGGTAGGATGTGCGGAGAAGTGAATCTGAGGTGATATATGGAAAGACAGCCACAGGGGGAGGGAGCCTCCATTAGCCAGCTACTGGCAAGTAACAGAGCAGCAGAGCACAAAATTGGAACTTTCAGAAGTCCGCTCTGCTGAGGGCCATTGCTGCAGTGGCTAAGCAGGGGGTGGAACCCTCACTGGGACAGTGTGGTCTTAGGATCCTGGGGGTCACAGAAAGACGAGGGGTGCCTGAGTGTGGCAGAGCCCCCAGGTATCAGAGCGGGGAAGCCAGCTGCAAAGATGGAGCTGAGAAGTGGACTCTCAGCTCGGGGTTGCCATAAATTATGATCTATGGCACAGTCAGGCCACTACTCTTCCAGCAGGGACCCAACAAGAGGCAGATCCAGGGAGACTCCCCTTCTTCCCCTGGGAGGAACTGCACGGGAGTGCACGGCAGGAATCTGCTGGGTTTGGAGACTCCAAATGGGGTCATGTGCCAGAGATAGAAACGCTCAGTCACAGGCCAGGTGAGCACAGAGAGCAGCCATTGACCAGGGAGACAGGAATGATTGACTGCTTTTCTCTGGGGGCTTACTGAGGAGTGGGGCCTGAGTTCTCGGCTCCTCTGGAGAGGAGATTGGGAGGCCGCCATTTTCATGCTCGTCCTCCAAATCTCTATAGAAAGCTTTCAGGGAACAAAAGTTACAGAGAGCAAACCCGAGCAGATGAACTACTCTGGCCCTTGACAAGGGTGGTGCAATTCTGCCTCAGGCAAAGATATTTGAGAATTAGTGCAACAGGCCCCTCCCCCAGAAGATCAGCAAGAACAGCCAGCCAAGACCAAGTTTACCAGTCAATGAGAACTGCAGAACTCCAGCACTAGGGGAAAACAGCACATAGAATTCATGGCTTTTTCCCTCCATGATTCTTTAGTCTGTCAAAGTTAATTTTTTAAATTTTCTTTATTTTTTTCATTTTCTATTTTTTTGAAATTTTGTTTTTCCCTATTTCAACCAACATCTTATCAATTCCTTTTTTAAAAAATCTTTTTTAATTTTCATTTTTAGAGTCATATTCTATACCTTCATTGTACTTAACCTTATTTTTGGTATATATATAAATTTTTATCTCTTTAAAATTTTGGGATACAGTTTCTTCTAACAGAACAAAATATACCCTAAATTTCTAGTGTATGGCTTTGTTCTATTCTTATGCCTGATCACATTCTCTCCCCTAAACTTTTTTTTTAATTTCGTTTTATTATGCTATGGTAGTCACTATACAATAAAACATTAGTTTTTGAGGTGGTGATCCACGATCCACTGTTTTCATATAACACCCAGTACTCCATGCAGTATGTGCCCTCCTTAATACCCATCACCGGGCTAACCCATCCCCCAAACCCTTCCCCTCTAAAACCCTGTTTATTTCTCAGAGTCCATAGTCTCTCATGGTTCATCTCTCCCTCCGATTTCCCTCACTTCATTTTTCCCTTCCTTCTCCTAATGTCCTCCATGCTACTCCTTATGTACCACAAATAAGTGAAACCATATGATAATTGACTTTCTCTGCTTGACTTATTTCACTTAGCATAATCTCCTCCAGTCTCATCCATGTTGATGTAAAAGTTGGGTATTCATCCTTTCTGATGGCTGAGTAACATTCCATTGTATATATGGACTACATCTTCTTTATCCATTCATCCGTTGAAGGGCATCTCAGCTCTTTCCATAGTTTGGCTATTGCGGACATTGCTGCTATGAACATTGTGGTGCATATGGCCCTTCTTTTCACCACATCTGTGCCTTTGGGGTAAATACCCAGGAATGCAATTGCTGAGTCATATGGTAGCTCTATTTTTAAATTTTTGAGGAACCACCACACTGTTTTCTAAAGTGGCTGTACCAATTTGCATTCCCAAATTTATTTCTTGTCTTCTCAATTTTTGCCATTCTAACTGGTATAGGGTGGTATCTCAATGTGGTTTTGATTTGAATTTCCCTGATGGCTAATGATGATGAATATTTTTTCATGTGTCTGTTAGACATTTGTAAGTCTTCTTCAGAGAAGTGTCTTTTCATGTCTTCTGTCCATTTTTTGACTTGATTATTTATTTATTTATTTCGTTGTTGTGTTTGAGAAATTCTTTACAGATCTCGGATACCAGCCTTTTGCCTGTAGTGTCATTTGCAAATGTCTTCTCCCATTCTGTGGGTTGCCTCTTTATTTTGTTGACTATTTCCTTTGCTGTGCAGAAGTTTATATCTTGATGAAGTCCCAAAAGATCATTTTTGCTTTTGTTTCTCTAGCCTTTGGAGATGTATCTTGAAAGAGGTTGCTGTGGCCTATGTCAAAGAGGTTACTGCCTATGTTCTCCTCTAGGATTTTGATGGATTCCTGTCTCCCATTGAAGTCTGTCATCCATTTTGAGTTTATCTTTGTGTATGGTGTTAGGGAATGGTCGAGTTCATTCTTCTGCATGTGGCTGTACAATTTTCCTAGTACCATTTATTGAAGAGACTGTCTTTTTCCATGCATATTTTTTCCTGCTTTGTTGAAGATAATTTGACCATAGAGTTGACGGTCCATATCTGGGTTCTCTATTCTGTTACATTTGTCTATATGCTGTTTTTGTGCCAGTACCATGCTGTCTTGGTGATCACGGCTTTGTAATATAGCTTGAAATCAGGCAACGTGATGCCCCCAGCTTTGTTTTTCTTTTTCAACATTTCCTTGGTGACTCGGGATCTTTTCTGATTCCATACAAATTTTAGGATTGTTTGTTCCAGCACTTTGAAAAATGTCATTGGAATTTTGGTCGGTATGGCATTGAAGTTATAGATTGCTCTGGGTAGCATAGACATTTTAATAATGTTTATTCTTCCGATCCATGAGCATGGAATATCTTTCCATCTTTTTGTGTCTTCTTCAATTACTTTCATGAATGTTCTGTAGTTACTAGAGTATAGATCCCTTAACCCTTTGCTTAGGTTTATTCTGAGGCATCTGATGGTTTTCGGTGCTATTGTAAATGGAATTGTTTCTCTAATTTCTCTTTCTACAGTTGCATTGTTAGTGTATAAGAAAGTAACTGATTTCTGTGCATTGATTTTGTATCCTGCCGCATTACTGAATGGCTGTATGACTTCTATGAATTTGGGGGTGGAGTCTTTTGGGTTTTCCACATAAAGTATCATGTCATCTGTGAAAAGAGAGAGTTTAACTTCTTCTTTGCCAATTTGAATGCTTTTTATTTCTTTTTGTTGTCTGATTTCTGCTGCTAGGACTTCTAGTACTATGTTGAACAATAGTGGCTAGATTGGGCATCCTTGATGTGTTCCTGATCTTAAGGGAAAGGCTCTCAGCTTTTCCCCATTGAGGATGCTATTCACTGTGGGTTTTTCATAGATGGATTTTATGAACTTGAGAAATTTACCTCTATCCCTATCTTCCAAAGAGTTTTAATCAGGAAAGGATCTGCATTTTGTCAAATTCTTTTACTGCATCAATTGAGAAGACCATATGGTTCTTCTCTCTCCTCTTATTAATGTGTTCTATCACATTGATTGATATGCGAATGTTGAAACAACCTTACATCCTGGGGATAAATCCCACTTGGTCGTGTTGGATGATCCTTTTAATATATAGTTGGATTCTATTAGCTAGGATTTTGTTGAGGATTTTGGAATCCATAATCATCAGGGATATCGGTCTGAAGTTCTCCTTTTTGATGGGGTCTTTGCCTGGTTTGGGGATTAAGGTAATGCTGGCCTCATAGAATGAGTTTGGAAGTTTTCCTTCTGTTTCTAGTTTTTTTGAAACAGCTTCAGGAGAATAGATATTTCTTCTTTGAATGTTTGGTAGAATTCCTCAGGGAATCCATCAGGCCCTGGACTCCTGTTTTTTGGGAGGTTTTTGATCACTGCTTCAATCTCGTTACTGGTTATTGGCCTATTCAAGTTGTCAATATCTTCCTGTTTCAGTCTTGGGAGTTTATAGGTTTCCAGGGAAGCAACTATTTCATCCAGATTGCTCAGTTTGGTGGCATATAGTTGTTGATAATAATTTCTAATAATTGTTTCTATTTCCTTGGTGTTAGTCCTGATCTCTCCCTTTCATTCATAATTTTATTAATTTGGGTCCTTTCTCTTTTCTTTTGGATATGTCTGACCAGTGGTTTATTTATCTTATTAATTCATTCAAAGAACCAGCTTCTAGTTTTGTTGATCTGATCTACTGTGTTTCTGGTTTCTAATTCAATGATCTCTGCTCTAATCTGAATTATTTCTCTTCTAATGTGTGGCTTAGGCATCGTTTGTTGCTCTTTCTCTAGTTCTTTAAGGTGTAGAGTTAGTTGGTGAATTCGGGATTTTTCTATCTTTTTGAGTGAGGCTTGGATGGCTAGGTATTTCCCCATTAGGACTGCCTTTGCAGTATCCCATAGGTTTTGGACCAATATGTTTCTGTGTCATTGGTTTCCATGAATTGTTTAAGTTCTTCTTTGATTTCCTGGTTGACCCAAACATCCTTGAGCAGAGTGGTCTTTAGCTTCCAAGTGTTTGAATTTGTGCCAAATTTTTTCTTGTGATTGAGTTCCAGTTTGAAAGCATTGTGGTCTGAGAAAATGCAGGGAATAATCTCAGTCTTTTGGTATCGGTTGAGACCTGATTTGTGACCCAGTATGTGGTCTGTTTTGGTGAAAGTTCTATGTGTGCTCGAGAAGAAAGAGTATTCTGTTGTTTTAGGGTGGAATGTTCTGTATATATCTATGAGGTCCATCTGGTCCAGTGTGTCATTAGAAGCTCTTGTTTCTTTGTTGATTTCCTGCTTAGATGATCTGTCTATTGCTGAGAGTGGAGTATTGAGGTCTCCTACAATTAACATATTGTTATCAACATGACTCTTTATTTTGGTTAACAGTTGGCTTATGTAGAAGGCTGCTCCCATGTTGGGGGTGTAGATATTTACAATTGTTAGATCTTCTTGTTGGATAGACCCTTTAAGAATGATATAGTGTCTTTCTGTGTCTCTAAGTACAGTTTTCATTTTAAAATCTAATTTGTCTGATATAATAATTTCTACCCCAGCTTTCTTGTGAGGTCCATTGGCATGGAAGATGGATCTTCATCCCTTCACTTTCAGTCTGGATGTATCTTTACATTCAAAATGAGTCTCTTGGGAGAAGGAAAGATGGCAGAGGAGTAGGGGACCCTATTTCAACTGGTCCCCAGAATTGAGCTGGATATCTACCAGACCACTCTGAGCACCCATGAATCCAGCCTGAGAGGTAAGATGATCTGGATCTCTACAAACAGAATATCACAGTCGGTTGGTTTTGAGGTATGAAGCGGGGAGCCCTGATTCCACAGGCAGATATCAGAGGATAAAGAGCAACGGGAGGGAGCCTGTCCATGGGGATCCTTCACCGCCGGTGAGCAACAGCCTCATGCACTGGGGACAGGGCATAGACTGGCAGACCGGTAGTGGCAGGGAAAAGACATTAGGGCAGCCCGTGGGTTGGAAATCCAGACTGGCAGTATTGCGTGTGTGAGAGGGGAGTGGCTGGCAGTTTTAGAAGCACAAAGGGCAGAGCCCAGCCCTGACCTGGAGGCAGGACTGGGGGCGCTGTGGAGGGGTGCACGACCTAGGCCGCTACAGTTTATAGCAGCACAAACAGAAACGGAGACAGTGTGGCTTGGAGAGCTCACTGAAGAACAGACTGCAATCTCTCTGCTCCAAGGCAGAGGGATGGAAATGGTCTCTTCTGTTCTGACTCACAGAAGAGACGTGGGAAGCCACCAGGGAAAGCCACCAGAGAACAAAAGCCCCCAAAACTGATTCCTGCTGAGCCCATCCCCCACAACAGGGGGGCAGGGCAACTCTGCCCAAACAGGGATGCCTGAGTAACAGCACAGCAGCCCCCCCCCCCAGAAGAGAGGCTGGGAAAACAAGAGGCCAGTAACCCTAAGGTCCCAAGAAAACAGGTGCATCTTGCTTGGGTTCTGGTCAATAATTTGGACTCTATACATTCCCTTAAACACCCATCAACAGAATGACAAGGAGGAGGAACACCAAAAATAGGAAAGACTCAGAGATCATGACTTATGCTGCAGATTTACAAATGGATGCAGATATAACCGAGATGTTGGAGATGGAATTCAGGCTAGCAATTGTGAAGACAATGGCTAGAATGGAGAAATCAATTAATGGCAAATAGAGTCTCTAAGAGCAGATTTGAAAGCTGAATGTGCAGAACTTAAAAATGCTATCAGAGAGATCCAATCCAATCAGGAAAATCTAACACCTAGGGTAACTGAGGCAGAAGAACGAATAAGCGATGTGGAAGACAATATAATAGATAAAAAGGGAATAGAGGAGGCCAGGGAAAAACAACTCAGAATTCATGAAAATAGAATCAGAGAAATAAGTGACACCATGAAGTGTTCCAATTTCAGAATTATTGGAATCCTGGAGGGAGTGGAGAGAGAGGACTAGAATATATATTTGAGCAAATCATAGATGAGAACTTCCCTAAACTAGGGAATGAAACAAACAGTCACATCCTAGAGGCAGAGAGGACCCCTCCCAAGATCAAGGAAAACAGGCCAACACCCCAGCATGTAATAGTAAAACTTGCAAAACTTAGAACCAAGGAAACCATCTTAAGGGCAGTTTAGGGGGAAGAGATTCCTTACATACAAAGGGAGGAACATCAGAATAACCTAGTCAGACCTATCCACAGAGATCTGGCAAGCCAGAAAGGCCTGGCAAGACATATTCAGGGTACTAAATGAGATGAACATGCAGCCAAGAATACTTTATCTGACAAGGCTGTCACTGAGAATGGATGGAGAGATACAGAGCTTCCATGACTGGCAGAAACTGAAAGAATATGTGACCACTAAGCTGGCCCTGCAAGAAATATTAAGGGGGGTTCTATAAAAGGAGAAAGACCCCAAGAGTGATATACAACAGAAATTTACAGGGACAATCTACAAAAACAAGGTCTTCACAAGCAACATGATGACAATTAATTCATATCTTTCAATAATCACTCTCAACGTGAAAGCCCTAAATGCTCCCATAAAATGGCACAGGATTGCAGATTGGATAAAAAGACAGGACCCATCCATATGCTGCCTACAAGAGACTCATGATGAACCTAAAGATACATCCAGACTGAAAGTGAAGGGAGGGAGATCCATCTTCCACTCCAGTGGACCTCAAAAGAAAGCTGGCATAGCAATTACAATATCAGACAAATTAGATTTTAAAATAAAGTCTGTAATTAAAGCACAGAAGGACACTATTATCATTCTTAAAGGGTCTATCCAACAAGAAGATCTAACAATTGTAAATATCTATTCCCCCAACATGGGAGCAGCCATCTACATAAGCCAGCTGTTCACCAAAATAAAGAATCATATTGATAACAATACGTTAATTGTAGGAGACCTCAATACTTCACTCTCAGCAATGGACAGATCATCTAAGCAGAAAATCAACAAGGAAACAAGAGCTTGGAATGATACACTGGACCAGATGAATCCCATAGATATTGACATAACATTCCACCCTAAAACAACAGAATACACATTCTTCGTGAGCGCACATGGAAATTTCTCCAGAATAGACCACATGCTGGGTCATATATCAGGTCACAACTGATACCAAAAGAATGAGATAATTCCCTGCATATTCCCATACCACAATGCTTTCAAACTGGAACTCAATCACAAGAAAAAATTTGGCACAATTTCAAACACTTGGAAGCTAAAGACCATTCTGCTCAAGAATGTTTGGGTCAACCAGGAAATCAAAGAAGAACTTAAACAATTCATGGAAATCAATGAGAATGAACACACATTGGTCCAAAACCTATGGGATACTGCAAAGGCGATGCTAAGTGGGAAATACATAGCCATCCAAGCCTCACTCAAAAAAATAGAAAAATCCTGAATTCACCAACTAACTCTACACCTTAAGGAACTAGAGAAAAAGCAACAAACAATGCCTAAGCCATGCATTAGAATAGAAATAATTAAGATTAGAGCAGAGATCAATGAATTATAAACCAGAAACACAGTAGATTAGATCAACGAAACTAGAAGTTTATTCTTTGAAAGAATTAATAAGCTCGATAAACCACTGGCCAGACTTATCCAAAAGAAAAGAGAAAGGACCCAAATTAATAAAATAATGAACGAAAGGGGAGAGATCATGACTAACACCAAGGAAATAGAAACAATTATTAGAATTTATTATCAAAAACTATATGCCAATAAACTGAGCAATCTGGATGAAATGGAGGCCTTCCTGGAAAACTATAAGCTGCCAAGACTGAAACAGGAAGAAATTGACAACCTGAATAGGCCAAAAACCAGGAACGAGATTGAAGCAGTGATCAAAAACCTCCCAAAAAACAAGAACCCAGGGCCTAATGGATTCCCTGGGGAATTCTACCAAACATTCAAAGAAGAAATAATACTTATTCTACTGAAGCTCTTTCAAAAACCAAAAACAGAAGGAAAACTTCTAAACTCATTCTATGAGGCCAGCACTACCTTAATCCCCAAACCAGGCAAAGACCCCATCAAAAAGGAGAATTTCCGACTGATATCCGTGATGAATACGGATTCCAAAATCCTCAAAATCCTAGCTAATATGATCCAACAATACATTAGATGAATCATCCAGCACGACCAAGTGGGATTTATCCCAGATTCAAGGGTGGTTCAACATTTGCAAATCAATCAATGTGATATAACACTTTGATTATAGGAGGGAGAAGAACCACATGGTCCTCTCAACTCATGCAGAAAAAGCATTTGACAAAATACAGCATCCTTTCCTAAATAAAACTCTTCAGAATATAGGGATAGAGGGAACATTCCTCAAGTTCATAAAATCTCTCTATGAAAAACCCACAGCAAATATCATCCTCAATGGGGAAAAGCTGAGAGCATTTCCCTTAAGATCAGGAACACATCAAGGATGCCACTCTCGCCACTATTGTTTAACATAGTAGTAGAAGTCCTAGCAACAGCAGTCAGACAACGAAAAGAAATAAAAGATATTCAAACTGGCAAAGAAGAGGTCAAACTCTCTCTCTTCTCAGATGACATGATACTTTATGTGGAAAACCCAAAAGACACCACCCCCAATTACTAGAACTCATAAAAGAATTCAGTAATGTGCCAGGATACAAAATCACTGCACAGAAATCAGTTGCTTTCTTTCTTTTTTTTAAAAAATATTTTATTTATTTATTTGAGAGAGAATGAGAGATAGAGAGCACGAGAGGGAAGAGGGTCAGAGGGAGAAGCAGACTCCCTGCTGAGCAGGGAGCCCAATGTGGGACTCGATCCCGGGACTCCAGGATCATGACCTGAGCTGAAGGCAGTCGCTTAACCAACTGAGCCACCCAGGCGCCAAATCAGTTGCTTTCTTATACACTAATAATGCAACTGTAGAAAGAGAAATTAGAGAAAAGATTCTATTTAAAATAGCACTAAAAACCATAAGATATATTGGATAAAACTAACCAAAGAGATAAAGGATCTATACTCTAGGAACTACAGAACACTTTGAAAGAAATTGAAGAAGACACAAAAAGATGGAAAAATATTCCATTCTCATGGATCGGAAGAATAAACATTGTTAAAATGTCTATGCTACCCAGAGCAATCTATACCTCCAATGCCATCCCGATCAAAATTCCAATGACATTTTTCAAAGTTCTGGAACAAATAATCCTAAAATTTGTATGGAATCAGAAAAGACCCTGAATCGCCAAGGAAATGTTGAAAAAGAAAAACAAAGCTGGGGGCATCACGTTGCCCGATTTCAAGCTATATTACAAAGCCGTGATCACCAAGACAGCATGGTACTGGCACAAAAACAGACATATAGACAAATGGAACAGAATAGAGAACCCAGATATGGACCCTCAACTCTATGGTCAAATTATCTTTGATAAAGCAGGAAAAAATGCAATGGACAAAATACAGTCTCTTCAATAATGGTGCAGGGAAAATTGTATAGCCACATGCAGAAGAATGAAACTCGACCATTCTCTAACACCATTCACAAAGATAAACTCAAAGTGGATGGAAGACCTCAATGTGAGACAGGAATCCATCAAAATCCTAGAGGAGAACATAGGCAATAACCTCTTGGACATCAGCCACAGCAACTTCTTTCAAGATACATCTCCAAAAGCTAGTGAAACAAAAGCAAAAATGAACTTTTGGTCCTTCATCAAGATAAAAAGCTTCTGCACTGCAAAGGAAACACTCAACAAAACAGAGGCAACCCACAGAATGGGAGAAGACATTTGCAAATGACACTACAGATAAAGGGCTGGTATCCAAGATCTATAAAGAACTTCTCAAACTCAACACCCAAAAAACAAATAATCAAGTGAAAATGTGGGCAGAAGAAATGAAAAGACACTTCTCTGAAGAAGACATACAAATGGCTAACAGACACATGAAAAAATGTTCATCATCATTAGCCATCAGGGAATTTCAAATCAAGACCACATTGAGATACCACCTTATAGCAGTTAGAATGGCAATAATGGACAGGGAAAGAAACAGTAAATGTTAGAGAGGTTGTGGAGAATGGGGAACCCTCTTACACTGTTGGTGGGAATGCAAGTTGGTACAGCCACTTTGGAAAACAGTGTGGAGGTTCCTCAAAAATTTAAAAATAGAGCTACCCTATGACCCAGCAATTGCACTCCTGGATATTTACCCCAAAGACACAGATGTAGTGAAACGAAGGGCCATATGCACCCCAATGTTCATAGCAGCAAAGTCCACAATAGCCAAACTATGGAAAGAGCTGAGATGCCCTTCAACGGATGAATGGATAAAGAAGATGTGCTCCATATATACAATGGAATATTACTCAGCCATCAGAAAGGATGAATACCCAACTTTTACATCAACATCGATGGGACTGGAGGAGATTATGCTAAGTGAAATAAGTCAAGCAGAGAAAGTCAATTATCATATGGTTTCACTTATTTGTGGAACATAAGGAAGAGCATGGAAGATATTAGAAGGAAGGGAAAAATGAAGCGTAGGAAATTGGAGGGAGAGATGAACCATGAGAGACTATGGACTCTGAGTAACAAACAGGGTTTTAGAGGGGAGGGGTGAGGGGGGATTGGTTAGCCCAGTGATGGGTATTAAGGAGGGCACATACTGCATGGAGCACTGGGTGTTATATGAAAACAATGGATCGTGCATCACCACATCAAAAACTAATGCTGTATTGTATGGTGACTAATATAACATAATAAAAAAACAAAAATAAAATGAGTCTCTTGTAGACATCATATGGATGGGTCCTGTCTTTTTATGCAATCTGCAACCCTGTGCCATTTTATGGGAGCATTTAGGCTGATCACATTGAGAGTGATTATTGAAAGATATGAATTAATTGTCATCATGTTTCCCGTGAAGATCTTGTTTTTATAGATTATCTCTGTAAATTTGTTTTATATCACTCTTGGGTCTTTCTCCTTTTATAGAATCCCCCTTAATATTTCTTGCAGGGCCAGCTTAGTGGTCACACATATTCTTTCAGTTTCTGCCAGTTTGGAATCTCTGCATCTCTCCATCCATTCTAAATGACAGCCTTGCTGGATAAGGTATTCTTGGCTGCATGTTCTTCACGTTTAGTACCCTGAATATATCCTGCCAGGTCTCTGTGGATAGGTCTGATGTTATTCTGATGTTCCTCCCTCTGTACATAAGGAATCTCTTCCCCCTAACTGCCATTAAGATGGTTTCCTTGGTTCTAAGGTTTGCAGGTTTTACTATTACATGCCGGGGTGTTGGCCTGTGTTCCTTGATCTTGAGAGGGATTCTTCTCTGCCTCTTAGGCACGAATGTTTGTTTCATTCCCAAATTAGGGAAGTTCTCAGCTATGATTTGTTCAAATATATTTTCTAGTCCTCTCTCTATCTCCACCCCCTCCGGGATTCCAATAATTCTGACATTGGATCGTTTCATCGCGTCACATATTTCTCTGATTCTATTTTCATGGGTTTTGAGTTGTTTTTCCTTGGCCTCCTCTTTTCCCTTTTTATCTATTAAATTGTCTTCCAGGTCACTAATTCGTTCTTCTGCCTCACGCTAGCTCTTAGATTATCTAGATTAGATTGGATCTCATTGATAGCATTTTCAAGTTCTGCCAATTCAGCTTTCATTTCTGCCCTTAGAGACTCTCTGTTGCCATTAATTGATTTCTCCATTCTAGCTATTTTCTTCACAATTGTTAGCCTGAATTCCATCTCCAACATCTTTGTTATATCTGCATCCATTTGTAAATCTGCGGCATAATTCATAACCTCTGAGCCTTTCCTATTTTGGGTGTTGCTCCTCCTCGTCATTCTGTTCATGGGTGGTTGAGGGAATATATAGATTCCAAATTATTGACCAGAACCCAAGCAAGTTGCACCTGTTTTCTAGGGACCTTAGGGTTGCTGACCTCTTGTTTTCCCAGCCTGTCTTCTGGGGGAGGGGCCTGCCGCACTCTTACTCAGGCAACCCTGTTTGGGCAGAGTTGCCCTGCCCCTGTGGTGGGGGATGGGCTCATTGGGAACCGGTTTTTGGGGACTTTTGTTCTCTGGTGGCGTTCCCTGGTGGCTTTCCATATCTCTTCTGAAAGTCAGAGCAGAAGAGACCATTTCCATCCCTCTGCCTTGGAGCAGATAGATTGCAGTCTGTTCTTCAGTGAGCTCTCCAGGCCACACTATCTCCATTTCTGTCTGTGCTCCTATAAACTGTAACATCCTGGGTTGTGTGCCTGTCAACAGAACTCCCATTCCTTGCCTCCAGGTTGGTGCTGGTCTCTGCCTTTTGTGCTTCTAAAACTGTCAGCCACCCCCAGGTTGCAAGCATGGCCCCAGAGCTCTTTTTTCCATCTAAAGTCCTTTCCCTGCCGCTACCAGTCTGTGAGTCTGTGCCCCGTCCCAAGCGTGAGAGGCTATTGCTCACCAGTGGTGTAGGATCTCCATGGCCAGGCTTTCCCCACCTGCCATTTATCTTCTAATATATGCCCACGGAATCATGGCTCCCTGCATCATACCTCAAAATCAACTGCCTGTGACATTCTGTTTGTAGAGATCCAGATCTTCTTACATCTCAGGTTGATTTTGTGGGTGCTCAGAGTGGTTTGCTAGATATCAAGCTCAATTCTCGGGACCAGTTGGAATAGAGCCCCCTACTCCTCCACCATCTCTTCCTCTCCCCTCCTTTTTAAAAAATTTTCTTCTTTCTTTTTTCAACCAACTTCTTATCAATTCCTTCTATAAAATCTATAATTTTCATCTTTACAGTCATATCCCCTCCCATCATCTCATTTAACCTTATTTTTGTACATATATAAGTATTTCTTTCTTTAAAATTTTGGGAGGCAATTTCTTCTAACAGACCAAAATATGCTGAAAATCTAGTGTGTAGCCCTGATCTATTCACAGGCCTGATTATATTCTTATTAATTTTTCTTTCCCTTTCTTTCCCCCCTGGTTTTGAGTCTCTTCTGATTTGTTTAGTGTATATTTTTCTGGGCTCGTTGTCACTCTTTTAACATTTTGTACTCTCATTCATCTATTCTCTTCTCGACAAAATAACAAGATGCAAAAACTCACCTCAAAAAAAAAGAACAAGAGGCAGTTCTGACTGCCAGGTACCTAATCAATGTGGACATCAGGAAAATGTCAGAATTAGAGTTCAGAATGACAATTACAATGATACTAGCTGGGCTTGAAAAAAGCATGGAAGATACTAGAGAATCCCTTTCTGGAGAAATAAAAGAACTGAAATCTAACCAAGTCAAAATCAAAAAGGCTATTAATGAGGTGCAAAAAAAAATGGAGGTGCTGACTGCCAGGATAAATGAGGCATAAGAAAGAATTAGTGATATAGAAGACCAAATGATGGAAAATAAAGAAGCTGAGAAAAAGAGAGATAAACAACTACTGGCTCACGAGGGCAGAAATCGAGAGATAAGTGATGCCATAAGAGGAAACATTAGAATAATTGGGATCCCAGAAGAAGAAGAAAGAGAGAGGGGAAGAAGGTATATGAGCAAATTATAGCAGAGAAGTTCCCTAATTTGGGGAAGGAAACAGTCATCAAAATCCAGGAGGCACAGAGAAGCCCCCCTAAAACCAATTAAAATAGGTCAACACCCCAACACCTAATAGTAAAACTTACAAGTCTCAGAGACAAAGAGAAAATCCTGAAAGCATCTCAGGACAAGAGATCTGTAACCTACAATGGTAGAAATATTAGGTTGGCAGCAGACCTATCCACAGAGACCTGGCAGGCCAGAAAGGACTGGCATGATATATTCAGAGCACTAAATGAGAAAAATATGCAGCCCAGAATATTATATCTTGCTAGGCTGTCATTGAAAATGGAGAGTTAAAAAGCTTCCAGGACAAACAAAAACTAAAGGAATTTACAAACATGAAATGAGCCCTACAAGAAATTTTGAAAGGGGTCCTCTAAGCAAAGAGAGAGCCTAAAAGTAACATAGACCAGAAAGGAATAGAGAAAATATACAGTAACAGTCACCTTACAGGCAATACAATGGCACTAAAATAATATCTTTCAATAGTTACCATGAATATAAATGGGCTAAATGCCCCTATCAAAAGACACAGGGTATCAGATTGGATAAAAAATCAATACTCATTGATGTGCTGAAGGCAAGAGACTCATTTTAGACCCTAAGACACCCCCAGATTGAAAGTGAGGGGGTGGAAAACAATTTACCATTCTAATGGACACCAAAAGATAGCTGGGGTGGCAATCCTTATATCAGACAAATTAGATTTTAAACCAAAGACTATAATAAGAGATCAGGAAGGACACTATATCCTACTTAAAGTTTCTATCCAACAAGAAGATCTAACAAATGTATATATCTATGCCCCTAACAAGGGAGCAGCCAATTATATAAGCCAATTAATACTAAAATCAAAGAAACACATTGAAAACAATACAATAATTGTAGGGGACTTTAAAACGTCCCTCACTGAAATGGACAAATCAACTAAGCAAAAGATCAACAAGGAAATAAAGGCTATAAATGACACACTGAACCAGATGGACTTCACAGTTTTATTCAGAACGTTCCATCCCAAAGCAACAGAACACATTCTTCTCTAGTGCCCATGGAACTTTCTCCAGAATAGATCACATCTTAGGTCACAAATCAGGTCTCAACTGGTACCAAAAGATTGGGATCATTCCCTGCATATTTTCAGACCACAATGCTTTGAAACTAATACTAAATCACAAGAGGAAGGTCAGAAAGAACTAAAAATCATGGAGGTTAAAGAGCATCCTACTAAAGAATGAATGGGTCAACGAGGAAAGTAAAGAAGAATTAAATTCCTAAGAGGAAAGTATATAGCAATACAAGCCTTTCTCAAGAAACAAGAAAGCTCTCAAATACAACCTAACCCTACACCTAAAGGAGCTGGAGAAAGAACAGTAAATAAAGCCTATACCCAGCAGGAGAAGCTAAATAATAATGATCAGATCAGAAATCAATGAAATAGAAACCAAAAGAACAACAGAACAGATCAACAAAACTAGGAGGTGGTTCTTTGAAAGAGGTAATAAGATTGATAAAACCATGGCCAGACTTATCAAAAAGAAAAGAGAAAGGACCCAAATAAATAAAATCATGAATGAAAGAGGAGAGATCACAACCAACACCAAAGAAATACAAAAAAGTATAAGAACATATTATGAGCAAATATATGCCAGCAAATTATACAATCTGATAGAAATGGGTGAATTCCTAGTAAAGTATAAACTACCAAAACTGAACAAGGAAGAATTAGAAAACCTGAACAGACCCATAACCACTAAGGAAATTGAAAAGGTAATCAAAAATCTCCCAACAAACAAGAGCCCAGGACCAGATGGCTTCCCAGGGGAATTCTACCAAACAATTAAAAAAGAATCAATACCTATTCTTCTGAAACTGTTCCAAAAAAAATAGAAATGGAAGGAAAACTTCCAAACTCATTTTATGAGGCCAGCATTACCTTGATCCCAAAACCAGACAAAGACCCATCAAAAAGGAGAATTACAGACCAATATACCTGATGAACATTGTTGATTGTTTTCAATCCTGTGCCACGGTTTTAATCTTGAAGTCCCAAAAGTTCACGTTTGCTTTTGTTTCCCTTGCCTTTAGAGACCTATCTTGTAAGAAGTTGCTGTGGTCAATTTCGAAGACTACTGCCCATGTCCTTCTCTAGGATTTTGAGGGATTCCTGCCTTACATTTGGATCTTCCATCCATTTTGAGTATATCTTTTTGTATGGTGTAAGAGAATGGTCCAGCTTCATTCTGCATGTGTCTGTCCAATTTTCCCAGCACCATTTATTGAAGGGACTGTATTTTTTCCATTTGATATTTTTTAATGATTTGTCAAAGATTAGTTGACCATAGAGTTGAGGGTCCATTTCTGGGCTCTCTATTCTGTTCCATTGATGTATGTATCCATTTTTGTTGCAATACCATGCTGTCTTGATGATCACAGCTTTGTAGTATAGCTTGAAGTCAGGCATTGTGTTGCCCCCAGCTTTGGTATTCTTTTTCAACATTCCCTTGGCGATTCGGGGTCTTTTCTGGTTCCATACAAATTTTAGGATTGTTTTTTCCAGCTCTGTGAAAAATGTTGGTGGTATTTTGACAGGGATTGCATTGAATGTATAGATTGCTCTGGGCCGCATAGACATTTTAACATTGTTTATTGTTCTAATTCATGAGCACGGGATATTGTTCCATCTCTTTTTGTCTTCCTCTATTTCTTTCATAAGTGTTCTGTAGTTTCTAGATTATAGATCCTTTACCTCTTTGGTTACGTTTTTTCCTAAGTATCTTATGTTTTTTGGCGTAACTGTAAATGGGATCGATTCCTTAATTTCTCTTTCTTCAGTCACATTGCTAGTGTATGCAAATGCAACTGATTTCTGTGCATCGATTTTGTATCCTGCCACATTGCCAAATTGCTGTGTGAGTTCTAGCAATTTTGGGGTGAAATCTTTTGGGTTTTCCACATAAAGTATCATGTCATCTGTGGAGAGTTGACTTCTTGTTTGCCAGATTGAATGCATTTTATTTCTTTTTGTTCTCTGATTGCTGAGGCTAGGACGTCTGGTAGTATGTTGAACAGTATTGGATAGAGTGGGCATCCCTGTCATGTTCCGACCATAAGGGAAAAGCTCTCAGTTTTTCCCCATTGATAATGGTATTCACTGTTGGGTTTTCACAGATGGCTTTTATGATATTGAGATATGTTCCCTCTATCCCTACACTGTGAAGAGTTTTAGTCAAGAAAGTATGCTGTATATTGTCAAATGCCTTTTCTGCTTCAATTGAGAGGATCATATGGTCCTTTCTTTTTCCTTTATTAATGTTCTCTATCGTGTTGATTGATTTGTGAATACTGAACTACCCTTGCATCCCAGGAATAAATCTCATCTGGTTGTAGTGGATAATTCTTTTAATGTACTGTTGGATCCTATTGGCAAGGATCTTGTTGAATATTTTGGCATCCATGTTCATCAGGGATATTTGTAAAACATTTCCTTTTTGGTGGGGTTTTCTCAGGTACTGGGATCAAGATAATGCTGGCCTCATAGAACGAGTTTGGAAGTTTTCCTTCCATTTCTATTTTTTTGAAACAGCTGCAGTAGAATAGGTATTATTTCTTCTTTAAATGTTTGGTAGAATTCCCCTGGGAAGTCATCTGGCCCTGAACTTTTTTTTTGGGGGGGGGAGGTTTTTGATTACTGCTTCAATTTCCTTACTGATTATTTATCTGTTCAGATTGTCTATTTCTTCCTCTTTCAATCTTGGTAGTTTTTACGTTTCTAGGAATGCATCCATTTCTTCCAGATTGCTTAATTTGTTGGCATATAGTTGCTGATACTAATTTCTAACAATTGTTTCTATTTCCTTGGTAATAGTTGTGATCTCTCCCTTTTCATTCGCGATTTTATTAATTTGTGTCTTTCCTCTTTTCTTTTGGATAAATCTGGCCAGACATATATCAATCATATTAATTCTTTCAAAGAACTAGTTTCTAGTTTTGTTGATCAGTTCTTCTGTTCTTTTGGTTTCTGTTTCATTGATTTCTGCTCTAATCATTATTTCTCTTCTCCTGCTTGGTTTGGCCTTTATTTGCTGTTCTTTTTCCATGTCCTTTAGGTGTAAGATTACTTGTATATTTGGGATTTTTCTAATTTTTTTGAGAGAGGCTTGAATGGCCATGTACTTCCCTCTTAGGACTGCCTTTGCAGGATCCCATTGATTTTGCAGTGATGTGTTTTCATTTTCTTTAGTTTGCTTAAATTGTTTAAGTTCTTCTTTAATTTCCTGATTGACCTATTCATTCCTTAGCAAGATGCTCTTTAATCTCCAAGTGTTTGAGTTCCTTCCAGTTTTTTTCTTGTGATTGAGTTCAGTTTCAAAGCATTGTGGTCTGAAAATATGCATTGAAGAATCCCAATATTTTGGTACCAGTTGAGACCTGATTTGTGACCCAGTACGTGATCTATTATGGAGAAAGTTCCATGTGCCCTCAAGGAGAATGAGTATTCTGTTTTAGGTTGGTATGTTCTGTATGTATCTGTGAAGTTCATCTGGTCCACTGTGTCTTGTTTCTTTGTTGATCTTCTGCTTAGATGATCTATCCATTGCTGTGAATGGGGTGTTGAAGTCTAATATTAATGTATAATTGTCAATATGTTTCTTTACTTTGGTTATTAACTGGTTTATATAATTGGCTGCTCCCACATTGGGGGTATAGATATTTACAATTGTTATATATTCTTGTTAGATAGACCCTTTAAGTATGATATAGTGTCCATCTACATCTCTTACTACCATCTTTGGTTTAAAATCTAATTTGTCTGATACGAGGATTGCTACCCCAGCTTTCTTTTGAGGTTAATTATTGTGGCAAATTGTTCTTCATCCCTTCACTTTCAATCTGGAGGTGTCTTTAGGTTCAAAATGAGTCTCTTGTAGACAGAATATGGATGGATCCTCATTGTTTTATGCAATCTGATGCCCTCCGTCTTTTGATTGGAGCATTCAGTCCATTTATATTCAGAGTAACTATCAAAGGATATGAATTTAGTGTCATTGTATTGCCTGCAAAGTCCCTGTTTCTGTAGATTATCTCTGTTATTTTCTCATCTATGTTACTCTTGGGTTCTCTCTTCACTTACAATATCCCGCTTAATATTTCGTGCAGGGCTGGATTGGTGGTCACATATTCTTTAAGTTTTTGTCTGTACTGGAAACTCTTTATTTCTCTTTCGATTCTGAAAGACAGCATTGCTGAATAAAGTATTTGAGGCTGCATTTTCCTCTCATTTTAGTACCCTCAATATATCTTGCCACTCCTTTCTGGACTGCCAGGTTTCTGTGGATAAGTTTGATGTTATTCTGATGTTCCTCCCTCCATACATAAGAAATCTCTTCTCCCTAGCTGCTCTCAGGATAGCTTACTCGGCTTTAAGATTCGCAGGCTTCACTATTATATGTCTGGGTGTTGATGTATTTTTATTGACTTTGGGGGGGTCCTCTGCCTCTTGGATGAGGATGCTTGTTTCCTTCACCAGATTTGGGAAGTTCTCAGCCATTATTTGCTCAAATACAACTTCTCACCCCCCCCTTCTCTCCACCCCCACTTCAATCCCAATGATTCTGATGTTGGTCCTTTCCAATGTATCATTAATTTCTCGAAAACTCTCTTCATGGGCTATTAGTTGTTTTTCCCTCTTTTCTTCAGTTTCCTTCTTTTCCATCAGCCTGTGCTCTAAATGACTTATTCTCTCTACTGCCTCATTGACCCTAGCTGTTAACGCATCCAATTTAGACTGCATCTCATTCATAGCATTTTTAAGGTCAGTCTGATTAGATCTAATTTCTGCTCTTGGAGATTCTGTATTGTCATGTATGATTTTTTCAAGCCTAGCTATTAACTCTATAATTGCTATCCTGAATTCTATCTCTGACATCCTGCTTATATCCATATCCGTTAGCTCTATTGCAGATAACATTGCCTCTGGTTCTTTTCTTTGTTGAATGTTCCTCTTCCTAGTCATTCTGCCCAGCAAAGGATAGGTGAGCAAATGAACAGAATCCAAAATATCAAATATGACTCAAGCAAAATGTACCCTAGAAAAAAATCCAAAGTGGTCAGAAGCTACCACGGATGCACAAACAAAACCATGATGATCCAAAACAATAAAAAAAGAGGAGGGAGCCTATAATCTCTCAGTGTGGACAAAGCAAGGTGATCTACCTGTTCCTGATTAATTTTTGGTGTGTGTGTTATAATACACTATATCCCCAAATCGCAAAGAAATCAAAACATGTATATATATAAATCAAAATTAAATTGAATAGAGTGATAAAAGGACTAGAATGGAGCATAAATCTATAAAATGTAGATGTGAAAAAATAAAAGTTAAAAAGCGACTTAAAAACATAAGTTGGAGAATAAAAATCTATTTGAAATGGGAAAAAAGTAAAAAAAAAAAAAAAGGAGAGAGAGAGAGAAAGAAAAAAAAGAAATGTAAAATTTTAGCCTGAACGGTAAACGAGTCATGAGGAAACATCTGGAGCTCAATATATTATTTTCCCCTGGTGTTGGAGTTTTATAGTCCTGTGGGATCTATAAGCTTGTCATTCATCTGTTCTTCCAGTCTGTCTTCAGGGGGAGGAGCCTTCTGCTTCCCTTCTCAGTTGTCTGCCTGTGTGGAGTTGCCCCACCCCTTGTCAGGGGGATGGGCTTAAAGTGAGCTGGTAGTCAGTGTGGCTTTTGTTCCCTGGAGGCTTTCTGAGCCTCTTTAGAGGTAAGATCAAATATGGCCCTGCAGGATCTCTGGTCCAGAGCCTCAAGATCCCGGCCAACCTCCTCAATAAATCCTCCATATGAAACTGTCTCCATCTCTGCACACACTAAACTCCACAGACTCAGTTCATGCCCACTGCAACTTCGCTGGTGGGGGTCCCCAGGGCTGTAAGCGATGCTGTGCCCCATGTCTTTGTGCCTGAGAACAGTTGTGGGCTCATGGGTGAACCCCACTCCACTGCTTCCATGTTGTGGCTAGGTGCTGCCCTACTGTTCTTTTGGGGGCCTTTGCCACCCTGAGAACTGTTGCCCAGTCATGGGTGCTGCCTCTGTGTGCGTGAAACTCTGGAGGATCCCACGGTTCATGCCCCCTTCAATTCTCCAAGGCATTTCCCCAGGGCCCATGAGTGTCACTGAGCTCTGTGTCCTTGTTACTGTGAGCAGCCAAGGGCTCTCCCACTTACCCCACTCCACTGTTCCCAGGCCTTGGTTAGGTGCCATCCTACAGTCCTTTCTGGGGCCACCACTTGCCTGAGAACTAATGCCCAATCATGGGCACAACCATTTCATCCCTCCCCGGGGATGGTAAAGGGCCCGCTCATTCCAGACCTTTTCAGGTTGCTCAGGCAAAGAGCAGTCTCTCTACCAGCCTGACTTACTATTCGCACCTGTTGCAATTCTCCTGGGGGAGTTCTGGGGTCCTGCAAGCATCTCTGCACTTTGTGACTTAGCAATTGCTAGTAGCCATGGGCTCACACATGCACCATCTTCTACCACTCCCAAGTCATGGCTGAGGGCTGCCCAAGTGTCCTTTCATGGGCCACACCACCCTAAAAGCTGTTGCCCTGTCATGGACGCAAGCCATTTTATATCTTCCCTGACATGTTAAACAGCCCACACCTTCTAGTCATTTTCAGGGTGGTCAGGCAGAGAGCAGTTTCCCTACCAGCCCTGCTCACGGTTTATGGCCACTGGAGCTGAGAGTTCTTTCTGGGCTCGTTGAGCATAACCAGTTTCCCAGCTTTACTGCTTGGGCACTCTATCAGTTCAGGCTCTCCCATTCTTTCTGAGTGTCCTGGGATCCTGCGACCACAAAGACACACCTAAAATTCTGCCCTATTCATTCCTTGTGCCCTCTTCAGAAATGGATTTCTCTCACTGGAGCAGATTTCTAAGGGTTCAGATTTTGTGCTCCAGTGTTATATCACTTTCTATAGCTGGCTTATGGAGGTTCCCTCCCTCCTCCATTTGTCTTCTGATATTTCCTTGCGGATTCTTAATTCCCCACCTCCTGCCTTTCAAAAAACAGTCATTTTTCTGCTTTTAGAGGTCCAGATATGTTTTTTCACATCTCAGGATGAATTCATATGTGTTCAGAATGGTTTGATAGATATCCACCTAAATTCAAGGGACCAGATGAAACAAGCTCCTCTACTCTGCCGCCATATTGCCCCTCTCCCTGCAATAAATACATATTGATCAATAATGACTTGGACTGTTATTGGACTAAACACTCAAAACAAAAGCTATAGAGTGACAGAGTGGATAAAAAGAGAAAAATCTATCTATATGCTGCCTACAAGAGATTAATTTCAGACCTCAAGATGACTGCAGATTGAAAGTGAGGGGATAGACAAACATCAGTCATGCAAATAGAGGTCAAAAGAAGGCCAGAGTAAAATAAATTAAAATCAGATAAAAAGCCAGAGTAGTAATACTTATATTGGACAAAGTGGACTTTAAAACAAAGATTGTAACAAGAGACAAAGAAGGACACTATATAATAATAAAGGGGACAATCCAACAAGAAGCTATAAGGATTGTAAATATTCATGGACTCAACATGGGAGCATGCAAATACATAAAACAGGTCATAACAAACATAAAGGAAATAATAGTAATATTATAATAGTAGAAGACTTTAATACTACACTTACATCAATGGACAGGTGATTCATACAGAAAATCAACAAGGAAAGAGTGGCTTTGAATGACCCATGGACCAGATGGATTTAACAGATATAATCAAAACATCCTATCTTAATACAGCAGAATATGCATTCTTTTCAGGTGGACATGGAACATTCTCTAGAATAAATCTCATCTTAGGCCACAAAACAAGTCTCAACAAATTAAAAAAGATCAAAGTCATGCCACGCATGTTTTCTGAACACAATGCTATGAAACTGGAAATCACACACACACACACACACACACACACACACACACACACAACTCTGGAAAGAGCACAAATACATGGAGATTAAATAACATCATATGAAATAATGAATGGGTCAACCATGAAATCAAAGAAGAAATAAAAAAATTACACAGAAACAAATGAAAATAAAAACACAATGGTCCAAAAGATTTGGGATCTAGCAACATCAGTTTTAAACGTTTATAGCAATAAAAGCCTACCTCGAGAACCAAGAACACTCTCAAATAAACAAACTGACCTTAAACCTAAAGGAGATAGAAAAAGAACAACAAACAAAATCTCAAATCAGCAGAAGGAAGGATATAATAAAGATCTGAACAGAAATAAATTATATAGAAGCTAAGAAAACAACAGATCAACGAAGTAAGTGGCTTGTTCATTGAAAATGATCAATAAAATTGATCAAACTTAGCCTGATTTATCAAGAAAAATGTCAAATAAATAAGATCACAAACGAGAGAGGAGAAATAACAATCAACATCACAGAAATAGAAGCAATTGTAAGAGAATTTTATGAAAAATATATTGCAACAAATTGGATAACCTAGAAAAATGGATATGTTCCTAGGAATATAACCTCCCAAACTCAGGAAGAAATGAAAAATTTGAAAAGACCATTTACTAGCAAGTAATTTGAATCAGTAATAAGACAAACAAACAAACAAAATAAGGTCCAGGACCAGAGGGCACTCCCCTCCTCCATGTATACAGGATTAATCAAACATGTAAGAATCTTTAAAAAAGGATAAAGGAACAGAGGGGAGTGCCCAGTGTGCTGTTTACAAGACAAAGGAACAAAGAGGGGAGTGCACAGTGTGCTGTTTACAGCTGGCTTCCTATCTACAAAACATCTTCTGCTGCATACTTTAGAACTGACCACACGTGTTCCAAGGGCATTTCACTTTGATCCTTTCGGGTAATTTTTAACCCTGCAATCTTGAGTTTTCTCAGAGATCTTGGAGTCTGAGCGAACATGCACCAGTGGTGGTTGTGGCCTTCTGTTTCCCACAAAGGACAGCTTCCAAATTCATTTTATGAGGTCAGCATTACACTGTTACCAATACCAGGTAAAGACAGTATAAAAAAATTTTTAAAGGACAATCACAGGCCAATATCTCTGATAAACAGATGCAAAAATTCTCCATTATATATTAGCAAACCAAATCCAATAATACATTAAAAAATTTTTCAACATGACAAAATGTGATTTGTTTCTTGGGTTGCAAGGGTGGTTCAATATTTGCAAATCAATTGTGATACATCACATCAAAAAAAGAAAGGGTAAAAACATGTTTATTTCAATAAATGCAGAAAAATATTTGAAAAAGTACAACATACCTTCATGATAAAAACTGTCAACAAAACAGATTTAGAGATAATATACCTCAACATATTAAAGATCTTATATGAAAACCACACAGTTAACATCATACTTAACAGTGAAAAACTGAGAGATTTTCCCCTAAGGTCAGGAACAAGACAAGGAAGTCCACTCTCACCACTTTTATTCAACTTAGTACTGGAAGTCCTAGCCACAGCAATCAAATAATGAAAAGAAAATAGACATCCAAATTAGTAAGGAACATATAAAACTTTCAATACCTGTAGATGAAAATTTAGAGAAAACTAAAAAGACTCCACCAAAAAAAAAAAAAAAAGGGCGCCTGGGTGGCTCAGTTGGTTAAGCGACTGCCTTCAACTCAGGTCATGATCCTGGAGTCCCAGGATCGAGCCCCACATCGGGCTCCCTGCTCGGCGGGGAGTCTGCTTCTCCCTCTGACCCTACCCCCCCTCGTGTTCTCTCTCTCATTCTCTCTCTCTCTCAAATAAATAAATAAAATCTTTAAAAAAAATAAAATAAAAAAATAAAAAGACTCCACCAAAAAGACTAGAAATGATAAATGAATTCAGTAAAGTATAGTATACAAATTTAATACACAGAAATCTGTTGCATTTCTATACACTAATAAGGAAGCAGCAGTGAAATTAAGAAAACAACCCCATTTACATTTGCACCAAAAAAAATAAAATACCTAGGAATATGCTTAACCAAAAAGGCAAAAAACCTGTACTCTGAAAACTACAAAATACTGATGGAAGTAATTGAAGACAACACCAAGAAATGGAAAGATATTTCATGCTCATGGATTGGAAGAACAAATACTATTGAAATATCTATACTGCCCAAAGCAATCTATACATTCAATGCAATCCCTATCAAAATAGGGATTTTTGCAGAACTAGAATAAAAAATCCTAAAATTTATGGAACCATAAAAGACCCTGAATAGACAAAGCACTCTTGAAAAAGAAAAACACAACTAGAGGTATCACAATTCTGAACTTCAAGTTATATTACAAAGCTACAGTAATCAAAACACTATGATACTGGCACAAAAATAGATGGATAGATCAATAGAACTGAATAGGAAATCCAGAAATAAGCCCACAATTATATGGTCAATTAATTTTCAACAAAGCGGGAAAGAATATCCAATAGGAAAAAGACAGGCTCTTCAACAAATAGTGTTCAGAAAACTTGAGAGCTATGTGTGAAAGAATAAAACTGGACCACTTTCTTACACAATACACAAAAATAAAATAAAAATGGTTTAAAATTCTATAAGTGAGACCTGAAACCATAAAAATCCTAGAAAAGAGCACAGGCATTAATTTCTCTGACATTGGTCATAGCAACATCGTTCTATATATGTATCCTGCAGCAAGGGAAACAAAAACAAAAACAAACTATTGTGATTACATCAAAATAAAAACTTCTGCACAGTGAAGGAAACAGTCAATAAAACTGAAAAGCAACCTATGGAATGGGAGAAAATATTTGCAAATGACATATCCAATAAATGGTTATTATCCAAAAAATGTAAAGAACTGATAAAAACTAAACACCCAAAAACGAAATAGTCCAATTTAAAAAATGGGCAGAAGACATGAACAAATATTTCTGCAAAGAAGACTTCCAGATGTTAAACAGACAGATGAAAAGATTCTCAATATAATGTATCATCAGGGAAATGCAAATCAAAACTACAATGAGATATCACCTCACATCTGTCAGAATGGCTAAAATTAACAACACAGGAAACAACAGGTGTTGGCAAAAATGTGGAGAAACAGGAAATGTCTTGCACTGTTTGTGGGAATGCAAACTGGTGTAGCCACTCAGTATGGAGGTTCCTCAAAAAGTTAAAAATAAAACTATTCTATGATTCAGTAATTGCAGTACCGGGCATTTAACAAAACAGTACAAAAACACTAGTTCAAAGGGATATATGCGCCCTTATGTTTATGACAGCCATTATTTACAATAGCCAAAATATGGAAGTAGGCCATGTGTCCATTGATAGATAAATGGATAAAGAAGATGTGATATATATTCAATGAAATATTATTCCTACATAAAAAGAATGAAATATTGCTATTCACAATAACATGGATGAAGCTAGAAAGTATAATACTAAGTGAAAAAGCCAGTTAGAGAAAGACAAATATCATATGATTTCATTCATATGTGGAATTTAAGAAACAAAACAAATAAGCAAAGAAAAAAAGAGAGAGAGAAAGACAAGCTAAGTAATAGACCCTTAACTATAGAGAACAAAGTGATGGTTACCAGAGAGGAAGGAGGAAGGTGGTTGGGTGAAGTATGTGGTGGAGATTAAAGAATATATTTGTCATGAAGAGCACTGATAATGTATACAGTTGTTGAATCACTGTATTGTACACCTGAAACTAATATAACACTTTATGTTAACAGTACTGGAATTAAAATTAAACACTTATATGCCAACAATGAATCATGGAACACTACATCAAAAACTAATAATATACTGTATGGTGACTAACATAACATAATAAAATAAAACAAAATAAACTTAATAAAAATAAATAAATAAATAAAATATAAATATTCCAAAGTTATATGAACAAATTATTTCATTTATTTTTTTCCTCTGAAACCATCATACTGCTCATGGACTTCTTGATAGAACTCTAAACAGCCATGCTCAGTGGGCCATTATGTTTTTCCAGACAGTCCTTGCAAAGGAAGAAACTAGCTCAAGGTTTTAAAAGTCATTTAATGGCTGAGCTGGCACCATAATTTAGGTCTTCCCCCTTCTGGGGCAGAGCTTCAGTTTTCCATACCTATGGAAACACATATTTTAGATTCTCTGAGACAATTACTATTGTCTGGTTAGGATATAATTGACTTTGAAAATTATGTTCTTCTTTCCTGTAACATGATTTGTATTGGTATACATGGAAAACTTTACTGAGTATAGAACTACCAAATATTGATTCTATGAATAAGCTCTTAATGAGCAGAAATGAGTAAATTAGAATTAACCATACTAGTTTAAAAGTTCTCCTTACAGTCTTCCTGCAACCTAACCTGAAGGATTAAATGGTTTTGAATGATCGTAAGAGGATCAAAAACAAAACTTATGTCATGCTCCTTCAAATATGATTATCTGTCAGTGTTCACCATCTCTCTGAATGATAATGTTTAAACCTTGGGCTCTTCATTGTTATCTCCTTTGTTCCTTGTCACTCCACCTTTCAATCCACGAAGTGGTCCTCTCACAGTTACCTCCAATATATCTAGCTAATTTCTCCAATTCTCTTTATCTCTTTATTTCTTTATCTCTTATTACTGTATCCCCAACTTACCCTCTCCACCAGCACCCTAGTCTAGGCTATTGTCATCTCTTTCCTGGTCTTCTTGCTTTCACTCTTGGCACACTTCCAAGACATTTCCATGCTTCTGTTAGAAGAATGTTTTTTGTTTGTTTGTTTGTTTGTTTTGTTTTTTGTTTTTTAAAATTTTTTATTGTTATGTTAATCACCATATATTACATCAATTGTTTTTGATGTAGTGTTCCATGATTCATTGTTTGTTCATAACACCCAGTGCTCCATGCAGAATGTGCCCTCTTTAATACCCATCACCAGGCTAACCCATCCCCCCACCCTCCTCCCCTCTAGAACCCCCAGTTTGTTTTTCAGAGTCCATCATCTCTCATGGTTCATCTCCCCCTCTGACTTACTCCCCTTCATTCTTCTTCTCCTGCTATCTTCTTCTTTTTCTTTTTTCTTAAAATATGTTGCGTTATTTGTTTCAGAAGTACAGATCTGTGATTCAACAGTCTTACACAATTCACAGCGCTCACCATAGCACATACCCTCCCCAATGTCTATCACCCAGCCACCCCATCCCTCCCACCCCCAACCACTCCAGTAACACTCAGTTTGTTCCTGAGATTAAGAATTCCTCATATCAGTGAGGTCATATGATACATGTCTTTCTCTGATTGACTTATTTCGCTAAGCATAACACCCTCCAGTTCCATCCACGTCGTTGCAAATGGCAAGATCTCATTCCTTTTGATGGCTGCATAATGTCCACAATAGCCAAACTGTGGAAAGAGCCAAGATGTCCATCGACAGATGAATGGATAAAGAAGATGTGGTATATATACACAATGGAATATTAAGAAGAATGTTTTTATAGCACAAAGATGGCCATTTCACCTTCCTGTAAAAAACTTTGCAATGTTTTCCCATTAGTAGTCATAAAGAAGAAACTGCTGTTGCTTAATCCTGGGACACTTCTTCAACAATGAATTTTCTATTCTTCCTTTGGAATTCAATATTTCCTTCCTAACCTTTTTTATTAGGTCAAATAAAGTTTTATATGCTCTTTGTCACTATACTCTGTTGTTCTTGTCAGTCACATTTCTAATTTTACATATTTTTGTGTTGTTATTTGATTAGTGTTTGTTTCCTTCACTAAAAGTCCATGAAGATAGCAACATTTTTTTTAATTCACTTATCAGTGTATATATTTGTCCTAGTCTGCCTGGGTTTCCATAACAAAATACCAGAGATTGGATGGCTTAAACAACAGAAATTTATTTTTCATGTTTCTAGAGGATGCAAAGTCCAAGATCAAGGTTCCAGCAAGATAGACTTCATTCAGAGTCCTCTCCTTTTGGCTTGTGTGTGACTGCAACTTTACTGTGTACTTATATAATCTCTTCTTTGTGCATTATGTGGGGGATGACAGCAAGCTATCTGATGTCTCTTTTTGTAAGGGCGCTAATCTCATCATGAGGGTCCCCCTCATTAACTTTCTTCCAATGTCTGTATGTCTAAATACCATCACATATGAAATGGGGTACAAACATTCAATCCATAACATTACACATCAGCCATCACAGGGTCTGGCACATATCAGTCCTCAATAATTATCTGTTGTAAGAATAAAAGAATGGAATTTTTTTCTGGCATAACTGCATGAGTAACTGTTTCCTTGCTCCCTAGTGAAACTGGTGAAAGCAGTAAAAAAAAAAAAAAATAAGTCCTCTGGAAATAATCTTAAGGCCAAACATCAAATGAGGAAACATCTATTCAAGACAATCTATGAAAATACAGCAAGACAAGTGACAGTCTCTTATATTTGAACCATGACTTCTTCCTTCCTCATTTCTCCCAGTTCGGTGAGGCAATGAATCCACCCCAGACTACTGCAGCCAAAAACAGGGCTTCCTTTCCTCCCAGCTCTGAATCAAAGGACTTTGTCTCCAGGAAAACTATGACACCAGTATTTGTGTCCTGTATCCAGCTGTCTGTTAGAGAGGCTAAGTCTTAGGTGAGCATGTTTAAGAGGTGGGGGTTAACATTGTCCACCTGGCCCCCACTTTTGGAATGGTGGCTCTCCCTGGGGTGTGACACACCGAGAATATTAGGGTCTTGATGGCCATTCTTCCAGCTCATGAGGTAATGTTTCCACCCAAAGACAGACAAGCCCAGATCATTCCAGGCTACTGACAATTCTACTACCCAACCTCCACTAGAGGAAGGGTGTCACTTATAGAGAAGTTTATCATCATACCCATCCTCAGTTCCAGAGTCCTGGCTCAGGTACTTTGCCTGGAGGGAGAAACAGACTATAAAACATGTAGCTCCTAAAGTCTTCCCAAAGGAATAAACTATTTACAATAGAACATGGAAAATTTTAAATCTAGGGCATACTCAAGAACAATGGAGGTTGTAGTGAAAAGCAATTAGGTGGATTCATGGATCTAATGAACCACAGACAATAATGCAGTTCAGTTAGCTTATAGTTGATAAACTGGTGGGAGACATCCTCCTGGGGTCAGAACAAAAGCAAACACTGATCTCAGAAACTATTCCATTAAAGGAGTTATAATTTGATGAGATTAGTTTTTAGAGGTATTTATGGCTCAGGATACTGTTGGAAATAATAGAGCAATCAACCAGCAATTGATGGAAATAGTCAACCAGCGATTGGTGGAGCATCACAACTGGAAGTAGTCAAGGTAAGAGTGGAAGAAAATCCTAAAAGTACTACTGTCATCCCAAGATGACTGTGAGCATGCCCAAAGCTGTGCAGAGGAGCATCATAGACTTAACACTGTGGTAAGGAACAAACTTCACCAAAATAATCTAACTAGTTACTTAGCTAAAGCAAGCATATAACAATAACAAATCCCAGAAGGATGAAAAGTACCCAAAGTTGCTAGGATATATTATCTAAAATGTCTGGTTATTAAATCAAAATTATGAAGGTTGAAGACAAACAATGTCTATTTCTATATAATCTACATACCAGTAAAAAATTAGGCAACAGAAATCACCTGGGATAATAACCCAATGTTGGATTTAATAGGAAAACATTACAAATATTTACAGAACTAAAGGAAAACATGATTAAACAAGTTAAGAAAGGTCTACTGATAATGTTGCATCAAATAGAGAATATCAAGAGGTAGATAAAAATTTTGAAAAGTAACCCAGTTAAAATTCTAGAGTGAAAAGCAAAATGCCTGAAATTTTAAAAAAGAAAACAAATAAACTACCCCTCTATATTAGACTTGAACTGACAAAAAAAAAGAATTAGCACACATGAAACTAGATCAAAAGAGCTTATGTTAGCCAAAGAACAAATGAAAATAAATGAAGAAATCTGAACAGAGCCTCAAAGAAATGTAGGACACCATTAAGAGCACCAACATATGTGTAATGGGAGTACTGGTAAGAGATAAAAGATAAAAAGAAAAGAATATCTAAAGAAATAATAGCAATAATCTTTCCAAATTTATTGAAAAACAAACCTATATATTCAGGAAACAACAAACTCCAAGTAGGATAAATACAAAGAGACCCACAAACAGATATAACATAGTAAAATGCTGAAAGTCAAAGATGAAAACTGAGGGTTGCTGGAGTGATGGGGGGTGGGAGGGATGGGGTGTCTGGGTGATAGACATTGGGGAGGGTATGTGCTATGGTGAGTGCTGTGAATTGTGTAAGAGTGTTGAATCACAGACCTGTACCTCTGAAACAAATAATACATTATATGTTAAAAAAAGAAGAAGATAGTAGGAAGGGGAAAATGAAAGGGGGGAAGTCGGAGGGGTAAACGAACCATAAGAGACTATGGACTCTGAGAAACAAACTGAGGGTTCTAGAGGGGAGGGGGGTGGGGGGATGGTTTAGCCTGGTGATGGGTATTAAAGAGGGCATGTATTGAATGGAGCGCTGGGTGTTATATACAAACAATGAATCATGGAACACTACATCAAAAACTAATGATGTAATGTATGGTGATTAACATAACATAATAAAATAAAAAAAAGAATCTTGAAAGCAGCAAGAGAAAAGTGGCACATCACTTAAAGGGAACCCCAATAAGATTAATAGTTGACTTCTCAGCAGAAACAGTGAAGGCCAAAAGGCAGTGGGAAAACATATTCTTTGAGAAGTACTCTAAGAAATAAACTGTTCACCAAAAATTCTTTATCTAGCAAAACTATTGTTCAAAAATAAAGACAAAATACTTTCACAGATAAACAAAAACTGAGATAATTTTTTGCTTGGACGTGCCTTACATGAAATACTAAAAGAAGTTCCTAAGGCTGAAAGCAAGTGACCATATATGGTATTTGAATCTCCATAAACAAAGAACATCAGTAAAGGTAGTTACATAATTATAAGAGAAATTATAAATGTATATTCTTTTGTTTTTTTCTTAACTGATTTAAAAAGCAATTGCATAAAGTAATATGTATAAATTGCCTTCTTAGACCTATACTAAAAATGTAAATATGTATGTATAATAGAGTTGCCAATAATAGCATAAAGGTAGTAGATGGGAGAAAAGCTGTAATAGTCTAAGAAAATAGCTATAGATGATAAGATAATATTATAATATGCTGTTGGGTTTGTAACATTAATAGATAAAGGAGGTATGACAATAATACCATGAAAAGAGGTAAAAAGGACTATAGCTACACAGGAATTACATTTCTACATATTACTAGAATTATGCAAGTATAAATCTGAAGCTGATTCTGATAAATTAAGTTGTAAAGATAAACCCTATGGCAATCACTAAAATAACCTTGAAAATATAATGAAATAGTACTAATGAAATTAAAATGATAGTTTTTATTTTAACACCAGTGCATTTAACATAGAGTGTTATATTAGTTTCAGGTGTACAATATAGTAATTCAACAAATCCATATATTACTCAGTGATTATTAAGATAAGTGGACTCTTAATCCCACAGATTCAATAGATAATTTTATATGACCAGATAAAATGGTAGTTTAGAAAATATTCATTCACATAATAAAAAAAAAAGAAAACATTCAATACCAAACAAAACAGTAAGGCAGGAATAAAGTAACAAAAACATGAGACATATAGAAAACAAAAAGTAAACTGTCACACATAATTCCAAAATATTATCAATAAATGTGAATGTATTAAACAATTCAAACAAAAGACAAACATTGTCAGGCAGGAAAAAAAATGTTCCAACTAAATTGTATACATGAGACACACTTTAGATTCAAGGACACAAATTGAAACTAAAAAGATAAGAAAATATATGTCATGGAAACAGGAACCACAGGAAAGCTGGAAAGTCTATATTAACATCAAATGAAATTGAATTTAAAACAAGAAAATGTTACTAGAAATAAGTGAGGAAATTTTATAATGATAAGAGCATCAATCTATCAAGAAGCTATAACAATTATAAATGTATGCACTTAAGAAGAGAAGACAATGTATTAAACAAAAATTGACAGAAACGAAGGGAGGAACAGAAAATCAACAATAAAGAATTCAATACCCTACTCTCAATAATTCATGAAACAACTAGACAGATAGTCAACAAGAAAATAAAATACTTGAAAAGCACTATAAAGCAACTAGACCTAACACATCTCTAGAACACTCCATTCAACAACTCAACAACAAAATAAACATTTTTCTTAAGTGCACAATGGAACATTCTACAGAATAGACCATATCCTAAGCAATAAAATAAACCTCAATAAATTTAAAAAATATAGAATAATACAGAGTATCTTATCTATTACAAAGGGAATAAATTTAGAAATCAGTGATTGGGATAAATTGGGGAAATTCACAAATATATGGAAATTAAATAACACACTTATAAATAACCAATGGATTAAAGAAGAAATATAAAGAAAAAAATAAAGAAATATAAGAAAATAACTTGAGATGAATCAAAATAAAAGCACCGCATACTAAAACCTATAGTACATAGTTACGCAGGGCTTAGAAGGAAAATTATAGCAACAAGTACCAATATTAAGATAGAAGACCTCAAGTCAATAACCAAACTTTCCAACTTAAGTCATTAGAAAAAGAATAACAGCAAACTAAACTTCAATCAGAAGGAATGAAATAATAAAGATTAGAATAGAAATTAATGAAATAAAAATATAATAACAATACAGAAAATCAATGAAACCAAAAGTTGATTCTTTGAAAATTGATGAACATTTTTATCAACAAAATTGACAAACTTTTAGCTACTCTGATAAAAAAATAAGATTGAAAATGCTGGAATCAAAAATGAAAGAGGGACATTACTACCAACATTATAGAAATAAAAGGGGTTTTAAAGTAACATGATGAACAGCTGCCTACCCAAGAAATTATGTAACTTAACATGAAATCAATAAATTCCTGAAAAGATACAAACTACAGAAAATGACTCAAAAAGTTGTAGACAATCTGAATAAGCCTATACAAGTGAGTGTATTAAATTAGTAATTTTATTTTTTATTATACTTTTATTTTTTTAAAAGATTTTATATATTTATTTGAGAGAGAGCACAAGCAGAGGGAGGGGCAGAGGGAGAGGGACAAGCAGATTCCCCACTGAGCAGGGAGTCTGACATAGGGATCTATCCCAGGACCCTGAGCCCAAGTCAGATGCGTAACCACCTGAGCCACCCATGTGCCCCTAATATTTTTATAATAATTAATTAATATAAATTGGTTAATAATTTGTAGTTCTATCTCATTGTGTTTTTTTATTAAGTTATGTTAGTCACCATACACTACATCATTAGTTTTGATGTAGTGTTCAATGATTCACCCAATGCTCACTACAAAACGTGCCCTCCTTAATACCCATCACTGGGCTACCCTATCCCTCCACCCCCTCCCCTCTGAAACCCTTAGATTGTTTCCCAGAGTCCATAGTCTCTCATGGTTTGCCTCCCCTTCTGATTACCCCCCCTTCGGTTTTCCCTTCCTTCTCCTAATGTCCAACATATTGCTTATGTTCCATGTATGAGTGAAACCATATAATTGCCTTCTCTGCTTGACTTATTTCACCTAGCATAATCCCCTCCAATTTCATCCGTGTCAATGTAAATGGTGGGTATTCATCTTTTCTGATGGATGAGTAATATTCCATTGTATATGTGAACCACATTTTCTTTATCCATTCATCCGTTGAAGGACACCTTGGCTCCTTCCAGAGTTTGGCTATTGTGGACATTGCTGCTATGAACATTGGGGTTCATGTGCCCCTTCTTGTCACTACATCTGTGTCTTTGGGGTAAATACCCAGTAGTGCAATTGCTGGGTCATAGGGTAGCTCTATTTTTAACATCTTGATGAAGCACCATGCTTTTTTCCAAAGTGGCTGTACCAGCTTGAATTGCCACCAACAGTGTAAGAGGGTTCCCCTTTCTCCATATCATCACCAACATTTGTGTTTCCCTGCCTTATTAATTTTTGCCATTCTAAATGGTGGAAGGTGGTATCTCAATGTGGTTTTGATTTGCATTTCCCTGATGGCTGATGATGTTGAACATTTTTTCATGTGTCTGTTAGCCATTTCTATGTCTTCTTTGGAGAAGTGTCTGTTCATGTCTTCTGCCCATTTTTTGACTTGATTATTTGTTTTTTGGGTGTTGAGTTTGAGAAGATCTTTATAGATCTTGGATATCAGCCCTTTATCTGTAATGTCATTTGCAAATGTCTTCTCCCTTTCCATGGGTTGCCTCTTAGTTGTGTTGACAGTTTCCTTTTCTGTGCAGAAGTTTTTATCTTGATGAAGTCCCAAAAGTTCATTTTTGCTTTTGCTTCCCTTGCCTTTGGAGATGTGTTTTGAAAGAAGTTGCTGTGGCTGATGTTGAAGAGGCTACTGCTTATGTTCTCCTCTAGGATTTGATGGATTCCTGCCTCACATTGAAGTCTTTCATCCAATTTGAGTTTATCTTTGTTTATGGTGTAAGAGAATGGTTGAGTTTCATTCTTCTGGATCTGGCTGTCCAATTTTCCCACCACCATTTATTGAAGAGACTGTCTTTTTTCCCTTGGATATTTTTTCCTGATCCATCATGACAAGGTGGGATTTATTCCTGGGATGCAAGAGTGGTTCAACATTCACAAATCAATCAATGTGATAGAATGCATTAATGAGAAGAGACATGAACCATATGATCCTCTCAATTGATGCAGAAAATGCATTTGACAAAATACAACATCCTTTCCTGATTAAAACTCTTCAGAGCGTAGGGATAGAGGGAACATACCTCAGTTTCATAACCATCTTTGAAAAGCCCACAGTGAATATCATTCTCAATGGGGGAAACCTGAGAGATTTTCCCTTAAGATCAGGAACGTGAGAGGGATGCCCACTCTTGCTACTATTGTTCAACATAGTACTGGAAGTCCTAGCATCAGACAACAGAAAGAAATAAAAGGTATTCAAATTGGCAAAGAAGAAGTCAAACTCTCTTTCTTAGCAGATGACATGATACTTTATGTGGAAAACCCAAAAGACTCCACCCCCAAATTACTAGAACTCATACAGCAATTCAGTAATGTGGCAGGTTACAAAATCAATGCACAGAAATCAGTTGCTTTTCTATGCACTAACAATGTAACTGTAGAAAGAGAAATTAGGGAGTCGATTCCATTTACAATAACACCAAAAACCATAAGATACCTAGGAATAAACCTAACCAAAGAGGTAAAGGATCTATATTCTAGAAACTACAGAACACTTATGAAAGAAATTGAGGAAGGCAAAAAGAGATGGAAAACTTTCCATCCTCATGGATTTGAAGAATAAACATTGCTAAAATGTCTATGCGGCCCAGAGCAATCTACACTTTCAACGTCATCCCTATTAAAATACCATTATCATTTTTCAAAAAGCTGGAACAAACAATCCAAAAATTTGTATAGAACCAGAAAAGACCCCGAATCACCAAGGAAATGTTGAAAAAGAAAAACAAAGCTGGTGGATCACATTGCCTGATTTCAAGATCTATTACAAAGCTGTGATCACCAAGACAGCATGGTATTGGCACAAAAATAGACACACTGATCAGTGGAACAGAATAGTCTCCAGAAATGAACCCTCAACTCTACGGTCAACAAATCAGGAAAAATATTTTAATTTTTTAAAAATATTTTGTTTTTAAAATTTTAGTATAATTAACATACAATGTTGTATAATTTTCCAGTGCACAATATAGAGATTCAGCAATCCTTTTATTTTTTTTCCATCATGATAAATGTATTCTTTAATTCCCATCCCCTATTTCACCTATCCCTCTCACCCACCTCCTCTCTGGTAACCATCGGTTTGTTCTGTATAGTTAAGAGTGTGTTTCTTTATTTTTCTTTCTCTTTTTTTTCTTTTGCTCCTTTGTTTTGCTTCTTAAATTCCACATATGAATGAAATCATATAGTGCTTGTCTTTCTCTAACTTATTTTGCTTAGCATTATACTCTCTAGCTCTGTCCATGTTTTTGAAAATGGCAAAATTTCATTCTTTTTTTGAATAATATTCCACTGTGCATATATATATACACATATATATAATGTATATGAATATAATATATAATATATATGAATATATATGAATATATATATAATATATATGAATATATATATACACACATATATATATATGAAGTGTCCATCCGTAGATGAATGGATCCACATCTTTATCCATTCATCTACAGATGGACACTTCAGCTGCTTTTATAATTTGACTATTTTAAATAGTATTGCAATAAACCTTGCAGTGCACATATCCCTTTGAATTAGTATTTTTGTATATCTTGGGCAAATGCCCACTGTTAAAATTACTTGGTCACAAGGTATTTCTATTTTTAATCTTTGGAGGAACATCCTTACTCTTTTCCAGAGTGACTGCACCAGTTTGCATTCCTACCAGGAGGGTTCCTTTTTCTCCAGATGAACACCTTTTCTCCACATGAACACCTGTGTTTCTTGTGTTTTTTATTTTGGCCATTCTGACAGGTGTGAGGTGATATCTCATTGTAGTTTTGATTTGCATTTCCCTGATGATGAGTGATATTGAGCATCATTTTATGTGTCTATTAGTCATCTGGATGTCTTCTTTGGAGAAATCTCTGTTCATATCTTCTGCCTATTTTTTAATTGGACTATTTCTTTTGGGGGTATTGAGTAGTATCCATTTCTTATATATTTTTATACTAACCTTTTATTGGATATGACATTTGCAAATATCTTCTATTCCCTAAGTTACCTTTTAGTTTGTTGATGGTTACCTTCACTACCCAGGAAATTTTTGTTTTTTTATTTATTTTTAATATTTAATTTTTTTAAAGTTTTTATTTACTTATTTGAGATTGAGAGAGAGTGGGCATGGGGGGAGGGCAGAGGGAGAGAGTGAATCTCAAGCAGACTCCATGCTGAATGTGGAGCTCAACATGTGGCTTGATCTCACAATGCTGAGATCATGACCCAGTCTGAAATTAAGAGTTAGATGCTTAACTGACGAGCTACCCAGGTGCCCTCAGAAACTTTTTATTTCTATGTAGTCCCAATAGTTTATTTTTGCTTTAGCTCCCTTGCCTCAGGAGACATATCTAGAAAAATGTTGCTATGACCAATGTCAGAAAGATTACTGCCTGTGTTCTTTTCAAGGATTTTTATAGTTTCTGGTCTCACATTTTGGTCTACAATTCATTTTAAGTTTATTTTTTGTGTTTGGTGAAAGAAAGTGGTCCAATTTCTTTGTCTTGCATGTGGCTGTCCAGTTTTTCCAACATCATTTGCTGAAGAGACATTTTTTTTGCCATTGGATATTCATTCCTCCTTTATCAAAGATTAATTGACCATATAATTGAGGGTTTATTTCTGGGTTTTCTGTTCTATTCCTTTGATCTATATGTCTATTTTAATGCCAGTACCATTCTGCTTTAATTACTACTGTTTAGTAATATAACTTGAAATCTGGAGCTGTGATACCTCCAGTTTTGTTTTTCTTTTTCAAGATTACTTTGTCTATTCTAGGTCTTGTTTGGGTCCATACAAATTTTAGGATTGTTTGTTTTAGTTCTGTGAAAAATGCTGTTTTTTTTTTTTTTCATAAGGATTGCATTGAATGTATAGATTGCTTTGGGTAGTATGGACATTTTAAAAATATTACAACCCATGAGCATGGACTATCTTTCCATTTCTTTGTGTCCTCTTGAATTTCCTTCATAATGTTTTGTAGTTTTTGGAGTACAAGTCTTTCACCTCTTTGGCTCCATTTATTATTAGATATTTTATTGTTTTTGGTTCAGTTGTTAATAGGATTGTTTTCTTAATTTCACTTTCTTCTTCTTCATTATTAGTGCATAGGAATGCAACAGATTGCTGTACTTTCATTTTATATCCTGCAAATTTGCTGAATTCATTTATCAGGTCTAATAGTTTTTTGGTGGAGTCTTTAGGGTTTTCTATGTATAGTATCAAGTCATCTACAAATAGTACAAATAGTTACTTCTTCTGTACTAATTTAGATGCCTGTTATTTCTTTATGTTTTCTAATTGCTGTGGGTAGGGCTTACAGCACTCTGATTAATAAAAATGATAACTGGACATCCTTGTCTTGTTTCTGACCTTAGAGGGAAAGCTCCCAGTTTTTCACCTTGAGCATGCTGTGAGCTGTGGGTTTTTCATTTAAGTCATTTATTATGTTGACGTATGTTCCCTCTAGACCTATTTTGCAGGGTTTTTTTTTTTTATCAGGATTGGGTGTTGTACTTTGTTAAATGGTTTTTCTGCATCTATTAAAATAACTGTATGTTTTTCATGTTTTCTTTTATTGATGTGAAATATCACACTGATTTCTTTGTGAATATTGAACCGCCTTTGCATCCTGGTAATAAATCCCACTTGATCATGTTGTGTGTGTTTTTTTAATGTGTTGTTAGATTTATTTTGCTAATATTTTGTTGAGGATTTTTGTATCTATATTCAGGAGAGATATTGGCCTGTAATTCTCTTTTTATTGTGGTGTCTTTATCTGGTTTTATTTTTTTTAAAAGATTTTATTTATTTATTTGAGAGAGAGAGAGAGAGCAGGGTCAGAGGGAGAAGCGGACTCCCCGCCGAGCAGGGAGCCCCGACGTGGGACTCGATCCCGGGACTCCAGGATCATGACCCGAGCCGAAGGCAGTCGCTTAACCAACTGAGCCACCCAGGCGCCCCTCTTTATCTGGTTTTAGCATCAAATTGATACTGGCCTCATAGAATTCATTTGGATGTTTTCCTTCCTCTTGTATTTTTTGGAGTCGTTTGAGAATAGGTATTAACTCTTATTTAAATGTTTGGTAGAACTAACCTGTGAAGTCATCTTGTCATGAACTTTTGTTTCTTGGGAGCTGTTTGATTACTGATTCAATTTCATTGTTGGTAATTGGTCTGTTTAAATTTTCTAATTCTTCCTGCTTTAGTTTCAGTACTTTATATGTTTCTAGGAATTTATCCATTTCTTCTAGGTTGTCCAATTTCTTGACATATATGTTTTCATAATATTTTCTTCCAATTGTTTGTTTTTCTGCAGTGTTGGTGTTATTTCTCCTCTTTCATTAGTGATTTTGTTTATTTGAGTTCTGTTGTTGTTGTTGTGTCTGGCTAGAGTTTTATCAATTTTGTTGACTTTTTCAAGGAACCAGATTATGGTTTCATTTACCTATTTCTTTTTTTAATTTCCATATAATTGATATCTTGTCTAACGTTTATTATTTCCTTCCTTCTGCTAATTTGGGGTTTTGTTTGTTGTTCTTTTTCTAGCTCCTTTAGGTTTAAAGTTAAGTTGTTTATTTGAAGGCTTTCTTGGTTCTTGGCTTTTATTGCTACAAACTTTCAGAATCACTGTTGCTGGATCTCAATGATTTTGGACCATTATATTTTCATTTTCATTTGTTTCCATGTAATTTTTTATTTCTTCTTTGATTTCATGGTTGACCCATTCATTGTTTGGTATGTTATTTAACCTCTATGTATTTGGGCTCTTTCCAGATTTTTTCTTGTGATTTCTGATTTCTAGCATTGTGTTCAGAGAAGATACATGGTATGACTTCGAGTTTTTTTTTTAACTTGTTGAGACTTGTTTTGTGGCTTATTATGTGATATGTTCTGAAGAATATTCCATATGCACTTGAGAAGAATGTTTATTCTGCTGTTTTAAGATAGAATGTCCTGCATAAGTCTATTAAATCTATCTGGTCCAGTGTGTCATTCAAAGTCACTGTTTCCTTGTTGATTTTCAGTTTAGATTATCTGTTCATCAGTGTGAGTGGGGTGTTAAATTCTTCTACAATATTGTATTACTATCAACTATTTCTTTTTTTAAAAAAATATTTTATTCATTTATTTATGTATTTGAGAGAAAGAGAAACTGTAAGCAAGGGGAAGAATAGAGGGAGAAGCAGACTCCCCGCTGAGCAGGGAGCCCAATGTGCAGCTCAATCCCAGGATTCTGGAATCATGACCTGAGCTGAAGGCATACACTTAACTGACTGAGCCACCCAAGCACCCCACTATCAATTATTTCTTTTATGTTTGTTATTAACTCTTCTATGTATCTAGGTGCTCTCATGTTGGTGTATATATATTTCCAATTTTTATATCCTCTTTTTGGATTGTCCCCTTCAGAGTCCTTCTTTGTCTCTTGTTTAGTCTTTGTTTTAAATTCTATCTTGTTCATGGGCACACAGTAGCTCAGTTTGTTAAGCAGCTCACTCTTGATTTCAGCTCAGGTCCTGGGATCAAGCCCTGCTTTGGGCTCCACACTCAGCAAAGAGTTTGCTTGAGGATTCTCTCTCTCCCTCTCCTTCTGGTCCTCCCCCTGCTCACACTCTCCCCTCTCTCTCTAAAACAAACAAACAAATAAATATTTAAAACCATAAAATAAATTCTATTTTATTCAATATGATTAAGGATACTCCAGATTTCTTTTGACACCTATTTTCATGGTAAATATTTCTCAATCCCCTCGCTTTTAATCTGCAGGTGTCTTTAGGTCTGAAGTGAGTCTCCTGTAAGCAGCATATAGATGGGTCTTATTATATTATGCAGTCTGTCACTCTGTGTCTTTTGACTGGAGTGTTTAGTCCATTTACAATCAAAGTAATTACTGATAGATATGTATTTATTGCCATTTTATTACTTGTGTTGTCATTGTTCCTATAGATTTTCTCTGATCCTTTCTTCTCTTGCTCTCTTTCACAGTTTGTTGACTTTCTTTAGTGATATACTTGGTTCTTTTCTTTTTATTCTTGACATATGTATTACTGGTTTTTAATTTTTGATTACCATTAGCTTTGTATTTAACATCTTATGCATGTAGCAGTCTATATTAAGTTGATGGTTATTTAAGTTTAATCCCATTCTTTACTCCTCTCCCTACCCAACCCTGTTTTAGGTACATGATGTCATATTTTACATCCTTTTATTTTGTGAATCCCATGACTGATTTTTACAGAAATATTTATTTTTACTGCTTTTGTGTGTTTTTCTTTTTTTGCTTTTCATTCTCTCACTTATGGTCTTTCCAGTTAGACTCTCCTTTAATATTTCTTGTAAGGCTGGTTTAGTGTACATGAATTCCTTTAGGGTTTGTTTGTCTAAGAAACTCTATCTATCTTTCTATTCTGGATGATAGCTTTGCTATATAGAGTATTCTTGACTACAGATCCTTCCCTTTCAGCACTTTGAATATATCATGCCATTCTCTTCTGGCCTACAAAGTTTCTGCTAATAAATCTGCTGATAGCCTTATGAGGTTTCCCTTTCATATAACTATCTTCTTTCGTCTTGCTGCTTTAACATTTTTTTATTGCTACTTTACCATTTTAATTACTATGTATCTTGTATATCCTTGGGTTGATTTTTTTTTTTTTTTTTTTTTTTTTTTTTTTTTTTTTTTTTGCGGGGGATCTCTTTGCCTCCTTGATCTGGATATCTGTTTCCTTCCCCAGATTAGGGATGTTTTCAGCTATTATTTCCTCAAATTAATTTTCTTCTCCCTTTGCTCTCTTCTTCTTCTGAGATCCCTATAATGCAAATGTTATTGTGTTTGATGGAGTTACTGAGTTCCCTAAGATAATTTTCACTTTGCATAATTATCGTTCCTCTCCTTTGCTCAGCTTAGTTACTTTCCATTAGTCTATCTTCCAGGTCATTAATTTGTGCCTCTGCTTCATTTAGCCTGCTATTTATTCTATCACATGTATTTTAAAATTCATTTAGTGTGTTCTTCATCTCTGATTGGTTCTTTTTTTATCTCTCAATAAGAATCTCACAGTTGTCTTCCACTCTTTTCTCAAATTCCTTGAGTATCTTTATGATCATTACTTTAAGTTCTCTATCAGGAATATTATATATATCCATTTTGCTTTATTATTTATTTTTTTAAAGATCCTATTTATTTATTTGAGAGAAAGAGATCACAAACAGGGGGGAGGAGCAGAGGGAAAAGGAGAAGCAGGCTCTCCACTCGATCCCAGGAACCCAGGATCATGACCTGAGCCAAAGGCAGATGCTTAACCAACTTAGCCACCCAGGTGCCTCTATATACATTTTGCTTTAGTCTCTTGCTGTGGTTTGGTCCTATTCTTTCATTTGGGGAATATTTCTCTTGTCTCCTCATTTCGTCTGACTTTCTGTTTCTGTTTCCATTAGGAAATTCAGCTACTTCTCTTGCTCTTAACAATAATAGCCTTATGAAGAAAAGATCTTCTAGTGCCTTGCAGGGCAGTGCCCCCAGTCTCAGGGCTTGGTGCTTCAGGGAGTGGCTGCTACATGTTTTGTGTGTGCTCTAATGTTGAGTCTTGGCCTCTCTTTCCTTCAGTCTAGTAGTCTGCAGAAGCTCTCTTTGCATATTTTGGCCAGTGTTTGGTCCCCAACAGGGTTGTGGTGCATTTTAAACAAGGTGTGTGGTGGTCTGCTTGTAAAAGGAGACCTGCTCCCACCATTGCCAGAACTAATGTCCCACAAAATGCGTTTTTCAGGAGATGTGGTATTGGTAGGTTTTGCACTGGTTTTATGGGGAAGGGTTCCACAGCGCCTGGAGTCAGGCAGAGTGGGGGAAGGGTGGATCTGTGGATGGGGCAAGCAAGGGTCAGGGCTTGGTGCAAGCAAGTTAAGTAAGGAGTGTAGGGACTGAACTAGTTTCAACAGATGGCAACTATTTATGCTGGGTATTGGAGGAGGAAAATGGCACCTGTCAACTACTTTGGTCCTGGAGACGTCTTCCAATGATCCCTTTTTCTCCAGGGCATGCTCTGTTGAGCAAATCTCTCCCCTTCCCATCTGCCCCCAGTGTTTTTCAAAGTGCTTATTCTATGCTGTGTCTGCATGAACTGTTTGTTGTGCTGTCTCTTTAAGGGCAGGGACTCCACTTTGTTAAGTCCTCCAGGCTCTACCATAGCCAGCCCACTGATTTCTAAAATTCCAGGCTTTAAATCCAGCTCATTTTAAGAACTAACAAAATTCTGCCCCTCTTGTGTTCAATGGCAAATATGTTGTGGATTCATGGCCTCCCCAGTGTGAAAATCTCTTTTCTGCCCTTCTCCATGCCACGGGCTCCCTCCCCACTGCAGACAGCCCTGGTCTATTTTGCTTCCAGACTGTGTCTTTACCTTTCCTACCTTCTTTGATGTGGCCTCTTCTCTACCATTTAGTTGTGGAATTTGTTATGACAGTCTTTGCAACATTTTCTGGGTTATTTAGCTGATATGAGTGTTATCTAGTTCTATCAGTGGGATAGGCAGGCTTAGGATCCTCCTACTTTGCCATCTTCCCAACTGACCTCTTGATTCAATAATTCTATACATTACTCAGTACTCATCATAAGTGTATTCTTAATTCCATTCACCTGTTTCACCCATCCCCACACCTACTACCCATTTGGCAACCAGCAGTTTGTTCTCTATATTAAAGAGTCTACTTTTTGTTTGTTTCTTCTTTGTTTTTTCTTATTATGTTATGTTAGTCACCATACAGTACTTCATTAGTTCTTGATATAGTGTTCCATGATTCATTGTTTTATTTCTTAAATTGCACATATGAGTGAAGTCATATGGTATTTGGTGTTTGTTTTTCTCTGACTTATTTCCCTATCATAATACTCTGTAGCTCCATACATATAGTTAAAAATGGCAAGATTTCATTATTTCCATGGTTGTGTAATATTCCATTATATATATGTGTGTGTATATATATATATATATATATATATTCCATTACATATATTTTTTAACTACTCACAAAGGAAAGGTAAGGTAATGCTCAGATGGCTTTACCTCTGAATTAAACCGAACATTCAAAGAAGAGTTAACACCAATATTCATAAGTTCATATATATGTATATGAACTCATATGAACTCATATATATATATATATATATATATATAGAGAGAGAGAGAGAGAGAGAGACAAAGACATCACTTTGTAAACTTTAGGCCAGTATCTCTCATGAAGATAGAATTAAAATTCCTCAACAAAGTACTATTCAGCTGCATCTAGCAACACCTAAAGGGAATTATACATCATGATCAAGTGGGATTTATCGCAGTAATGCAAGGTTCTTTAACATTTGAAAATCAATTAATGCAACATCATCAATAGAATTTTTAAAAGTCATATGATCATCTCAATAGACACAGAAAATGCATTTGACAAAATCCAATGTCCTTTCACAATAAAAGCACTCGACAATCTAGGAATAGTAGGGGGCTTCCTAAAACTGATAAAGGACATCTACAAAAACTCACAACTAGCATCACATTTAATAATAAAGGACTGGATGTTTTCCTTCTAAGGTCAGCATGTTTACTCTTGCTACTTCTAGTCAACATTGTACTGGGGTTCTATCCATAGCAATTAGTCAAAAGAAAGAAACAATAGATATCCAAATTATAAAAGAAGAAGTAAAGCTATCTCTCTTTTTAGATACATGACTGTATATATAGAACATCCTAAGGAATACACTAAAACCAATATTAAAATTAAGAAATACAGCTAGGTTTTGGGATACAAGATCAATAAATAAAAAATGAGTTGTATTTCTATACACTTGTAATAAAACATCCAAAACTAAAATAAAGAAAAAAAATTCAATTATAATGACATCAAAAAGAAGAAAATACTTAAGAATAAATTTAATGAGTTGCAAAAATCATATTCTAAAAACTACAAAACATGTTGCAAAAAATTGAAGATTGTCTTAAAAATGGAAAAACAACCTGTGAGCATGGATTACAAAACTTAACATTGTTAAGATTACAATACTCCTTAATTTCAACACAATCCTTATCAGATGCACAATTGAGTTACATGTAGAAATTGGCAAGGTGATTCTAAATTCATATGGAATCACAGGGACTCAGAATAGCCAAAACAATCTTGAAAATGAATAATGAAGTAGAAACACTCACACATCCTGATTTCACAATTTACTACAAAGCAGTGTTAATCAAGAGAGTATGAAAGTTGCAAATGAATACACATATTGATTGATGGAATAAAATTGACAGCCTAGAAATAAGCCAAAGCATCTATGGTCAACTTATTTTCAACAAGAGTGCAAGGCTTTTCAATGGGGAAAGAATCTTTTCAACAAATGGCGATGGCACAAATGGACAGGCACATGCAAAAGGATGACTTTGGAACTCAAAATGTATCAATGGCCTGAATATAAGAGAAAAACCTATAAAACTCTTAGAAAAAAACATAGGAGTAAATCTTCATGACTTTGGATTTGGTAAAGTATTCTTAGATACGACACCAAAGCACAAGCCACAAAAGGAAAAAAAAAAGAAGATAAATTGAATTTTATTAAAATTAAAGCAGAGGCCCCTGGATGGCTCAGTCAGTTGGGCATCTGTCTTTGGTTTGAGTCATGATCCCAGGGTCCTGGGTTGAAGCCCCGCATCAGGCACCCTGCTCAGTGGGGGAACCTGCTTCTCCTTCTCCCTCTACAGCTCTCCGTGCTTGTGCTCTTGCACTCTCTCTCTCTCTCTGTCAAATAAATAAATAAAATCTTTAAAAAAAATAAAGCAAAGACTTTTGTGTTTCAAAAGACACCATCAAGAAAATAAAAAGACAACCTGAAGAATGGAAGAAAATATTTTCAAACCTTTTTCTGATAAGGGACTTGTATTTAGAATATATAAGTATTTTGGGTTAGTTTTGGCATTAAATAGTGATGCTATTGGATAGGAATGCCTGGGAGCATCCACCTGGGCTTATACTATTTGTGGCTAGCCTCCACAGACATTTTTTTTTTTTTGAGCAGGGCCAATGTTTTAGCTGGAAAAATTCTTGTGGTTCTTATTATGATTGGAAGACACAGCTCAGCAACAACTATCAGGGAACTTTGGAAAAAAAAAAAACAAAACAGAACAAAATTTATTACTCACAAGTCCTGGAGGTTATACAGGGGTCACATACCTGGGGCCACACAACAAGTTCACATGTAGAGAGAAAAAGAGAGTGGACCTGGGGTTCTGTCTTTATTAGGGTTGAGAATGGGATGCCTAGGGTTTCAAGGATTCACTTTTTACTGGTGAATATAAAACATAACAGTGGGAATTAAAGCAGGGGAAGGGAAAAGCAAGTAGTGAGTTAAACAATCAGTTATTGAGGTCAATCAGAGATTTCCAAAAAAGGGGGAACTTCATGGGTGAGGTGACCTAGTTCTTTATCTAATTGTGTAACCAGCAGTGTGTTTAGTCAAGATCCATGTCTTTGAAGTGGATTCCTTGACAATCAAAAGCTTAATGTCAGGCACTTACATTAAAATTTTAAAAAGCTAATTGTCAGGGGCTTACACTACAAAAAGGAACACTTACAACTTCACAATAAAAAGATAAATCACCTAATTTAAAAATAAGCAAAGGATTTGAGTATTTATTTAAAATATATAAATTGCCAATAAACACGTAAAAAATTATTAGTCACCTAGGAAATAAAAATCAAAACCATAATATGGTACCACTTAACACCAACTAGGATGAAAAAATAATCAAAAACTCAGATAATAAGAAGTATTGGCAAGGATATGGAGAAACTGGAATTCTCCTACATTTTTTGTGTAAATATAAAATACTACAGTCACTTTGGAAAACTATCTGGAAGTTCCTCAAATGATTAAACATAGAGATACCATATTGATGTGGGGAACAAAGGTAAAAGAAATATAGAAAAAAAAATTCCTTATAACTTTCAGCCCATTGACAAGTACCTGAGACAGGCAGTGACCTTCCTCCAAGAACTCAACTGCCTCAATGTTAATACTTTGCTAAAGGCAAAAGGCAAACCTTTGTTTGATATTAGCCTGACCTCCAGGATCCTGTAAGTCTTCTTTAACATAGAACTCTCTTTAGAAATTTCCTTTATCTCTACCCCCAAGATATATGTTAACAATCATCCTCCAAACATATGTCCCACTGATATACATCTGAAGGGTCTCATGAGTAAGGTTTTACTAGACAACAATAAATGACCTTATCCTAACAGCAGCTAGCCCCTCAAGGTCCTGGAAACCTTGCTTCCAAATTCCTTAGAGACACTATCCTTAGCCCTCCCTCAACTTGAAAGTTTATGATCAGTCACTCCTCACAAACCCAGTGCAGCTCTTTCTGCCCATGGTTCCTGTACCCATGTTTTAATAAAACCACTTTTTTTTGCACTGAAGACATCTCAATAATTCTTTTTAACTGTTTACTCCAAACACCAACATTATACATTAACATGACTTAGTAATTTCAATCCTAGAGTGATACAGTCAAAAAATGAAAATATATGTTCCAGACAGAAACTTGTTTATAGCAGCATTATTAAGAAGAGCCTACAGGAAACAACCTAAATGTGCATCAACAGATGATTGGATAAAGACATGTGGTATATCTATGCTTAACTGAGTGAGCCACCCAGGCACACCTAAAGCATATATATGTAATGGAATATTATTCAGCCATAGAAAATAATGGAGTATAACACATTCTATAGCATGAATAAACCCTGGAAACATGCTAAGTGGAAGAAGTCAGTCACAGGTCTTATACTATATGATTCCATTCATAAGAAACTCCAGAATAGGGGAATCTATACAGGCAGAAAATAAGGTTAGGATTATGGGTTGGGGGCATAGGGGCTAAGTGGGCAACAGATAAATGATACCAGGATTTCTTTTTGAGATGACAAAAATGTTCTAAAATTAACTGTGGTGATGGCTGTACATTTTTGTGAATATATCCAATACAATTGAATTATACACTTTAAATGGGTAAATTGTAAGGTGTATAAATTATATTTCTGTAAAGCTGTGTGAAGAAGGAGGAATTAATTAATAATTGAATGAATGTAGATAATTGGAGATGAACATAAGTTCAAATGAATAGCATAAAATCTGAATTAATATGACATGCATGAATTAGATATTTTATTATCTATTCTCTATAAGCTATGAATCAATGAATACAAACAAATTTAATATCAATTATCTAAGTGCCTAGAAATAAGAAACCTAAAAATGGATCTGAACCTGGTTGTAGTAATTAGGAGACATAGTTTCAAGAACTAAACAGTGTTAAATAAGGCCATGAATACAAAATGCATTAGAAGTGTATGGTTTGTGTATGGTGTAAGAGAATGGCCGAGTTTCATTCTTCTGTATATAACTGTCCAATTCTCCCAGCACCATTTATTGAAGAAACTGTACTTTTTCCATTGCATATTTTTTTTTCCCTGCTTTGTCGAAGATTATTTGACCGTAAAGTTGAGGGTCCATTTCTGGGCTTTCTATTCTGTTCCATTAATCTATGTGTCAGTTTTTGTGCTGGTACCATGCTGTCTTGGTGATCACAGCTTTGTAATATAGCTTGAAATCAGGCAACGTGATGCCCCCAGCTTTGTTTTTCTTTTTCAAAATTTCCTTGGTGATTCAGGGTCTTTTCTGCTTCTATACAAATTTTTGGATTGTTTGTTCCAGCTTTTTGAAAAATGGCATTTGTATTTTGATCAGGATGGCGTTGAAAGTGTAGATTGCTCTGGGCAGCATAGATATTTTAACAATGTTTATTCTTCCAATCCATGAACATGGAATGTTTTTCCATCTCTTTTTGTCTTCTTCAATTTCCTTCATAAGTGTTCTGTAGTTTCTAGAGTATAGATCCCTCTTTGGTTAGGTTTATTCCAAGGTATCTTAAGATATTTGGTGCTATCATAAATGGAATCAATTCTCTAATTTCTCTTTCTACAGTTATAGTGTTAGTGTATAGAAAAGCAACTGATTTCTGTGTATTGATTTTGTATCTCACCACATTACTGAATTGTTCTATGAGTTCTAGTAGTTTGGGGGTGGAGTCTTTTGGGTTTTCCACATAAAGTATAATGTCATCTGATAAGAGAGAGAGTTTGACTTCTTCTTTGCCAATTTTGAATACTTTGTATTAATTTTTGTTGTCTGATGGCTGATGCTAGGACTTCCTGTAATATGTTGAATGATAGTGGTGAGAAAGGGCATTCTTGTCATGTTCCTGATCTTAAGGGAAAGGCTCTCAGCTTTTGCCCATTGAGAATTATATTCGCTGTGGGCTTTTCATAGATGGTTTTTATGAAATTAAGGAATGTTCCCTCTGTCCCTACACTCTGAAGAGTTTTAAACAGGGAAGGATGCTATAATTTGTCAAATTCTTTATTCTGCATCAATTGAGAGGGCCCATGTGGTTCTTTTCTCTTCTCCTATTTGTGTGTTCTATCACATTGATTTGCGAATGTTGAACCACGCTTGTATCCCAGCAATAAATCCCACCTGGTTGTGATGGATAATCCTTTTAATGTGCTGGTGGATCCTATTAGCTAGGATCTTGTTGAGAATTTTAGCTTCCATATTCATCAGGGATATCGGTATGAAATTCTCCGTTTTGATGCGATCTTTGCCTGGTTTGGGGGATTAAAGGTAATGCTGGCCTCATAGAATGAGTCTGGAAACTTTCTTTCTGTTTCTATTTTTTGAAACAGCTTCAGGAGAATAGGTATTATTTCTTCTTTGAATGTTTAGTGGAATTCCCCAGGGAATCCATCAGAGCCTGGACTCTTGTTTTTTGGGATTTTTATTTATTTATTTGAGAGAGAGAATGAGATAGAGAGAGAGCATGAGAGGGGAGAGGGTCAGTGGGAGAAGCAGACTCCCTGCTGAGCAGGGAGCCCAATGCAGGACTTGATCCCGGGACTCCAGGATCATGACCTGAGCCGAAGGCAGTCGCTTAACCAACTGAGCCACCCAGGCACCCTGGACTCTTGTTTTTTGGGAGGTTTTTGATTACTGCTTCAATTCATTACTGGTTATTGGTCTATTCAGGTTGTTGATTACTTCCTGTTTCAGTCTTGGTAGTTTGTAGGTTTCCAGGAAGACATCCATTTCTTCCAGATTGCTTAATTTGTTGGCATATAGTTGTTGATAATAATTTCTAGTAAGTGTTTCTATTTCCTTGGTGTTAGTCATGATCTCTACCCTTTCGTTCATAATTGACCATTCTCATACACCATACACAAAGATAAACTCTAAATGGATGAAAGACATCAATGTGAGATAGGAATCCATCAAAATCCTAGAGGAGAACATAGGAAATAGCCTCATCAACATTAGCCACAGCAAATTCTTTCAAAACATGTCTCCAAAGGCAAAGGAAACAAAAGCAAAAATGAACTTTTGGGACTTTATTAAGATAAAAAGCTTCTACACAACAAAGGAAACAGTCAACAAAACAAAGAGACAACCCATGGAATCAGAGAAGATATTTGCAAATAACACTGCAGATAAAGGGCTGGTATCCAAGATCTATAAAGAACTTCTCAAACTCAACACCCAAAAAACAAATAATCAAGTAAAAAAAAAAATGGGCAGAAGACATGAACAGACACTTTTCCAAAGGAGACATACAAATGGCTAACAGACACATGAAAAAATGTTCAACATCATTAACTATCAGGGAAATTCAAATTCAAACCACATTAAGATACTGCCTTACACCAGTTAGAATGGCAAAAATTAACAAGACAAGAAACAACAAATGTTGGAGAGGTTGCGGAGAAGGGTGAACCTTCTTACACTGTTGGTGGGAATGCAAGTTGGTACAGCCACTTTGGAAAGAAGTGGGGAGGTTCCTCAAAAAATTAAAAATAAAGCTACCTTATGACCCAGCAATTGCACTACTGGGTATTAACCCCAAAGACACAGATGTAGTGAAAAGAAGGGCCATATGCACTCCAATGTTCATAGCAGCAATGTCCACAATAGCCAAACTGTGGAAAGAGTTGAGATGCCCTTCAACAGATGAATGGATAAAGAAGATGTGGTTCATATATACAATGGAATATTACTCAGCCATCAGAAAGGATGAATACCCAACATTTGCTTCAACATGGATGGAACTGGAGGAGATTATGCTAAGTGAAATAAGTCAAACAGAGAAAGACAATTATCATATGGTTTCACTTATCCATGGAATATAAGGAATAGCATGGAGGACATTAGGAGAAGGAAGGGAAAAATGAAGGGTGGCAAATCAGAGGGGAAAAAGAACCAAGAGACACTATGGACTTTGGGAATCAAACTGAGGGTTTTAGAGGGGAGGAGGGTGAGGGGAAGGGTGAGCCTGGTGATGCATATTAAGGAGGGCACATATTGCATGGAGCATGGAGTGTTATACACAAACAATGAATCATGGAACACTACATCAAAAAGTAATTATGTACTGCATGGTGACTAACATTACATAATAAAAAAATTATAAAAAATAAAATAAAATCTAAAAATATGTATGGTTTGTGAGTGATCAAGTGCCACTGAGCAAATGTGAAAATAATAACAAATAAGGCAAGAAATCAAGACTGAGGAAGTTAGGGCTATTTACATCAAGTCCCTCAGAGAGTTTGTCTAAGCCAGTGGTTCTTCATCCTAGCTGTGTATGGGAATCATCAGGGGAGATTTTAATTCACAGTCTCTGGGGATGGGGCCTAAGCCTTTACATTTATAAAGTTTCCTATGTGAGTCTAACAGACTGACAAAGTGAAAAACTTCTGGCTGGGCCAAAAGAAACTGGATATGGCCAAGAGAGAAGGGACTGAAGGAGGAATGCCCACCTGGATGATTGATCCAGTTAGGTCTTTTGATGAGCTCTTGAGGTTGTAGGGAGTCAAATACCTGGGTGTGGTAAGTAGGGTTATTCTGAAGTCTAAGATGTCAGATCTAAAAGTGCCCTTAGTGATTCCTAAGTTTAACTTCTTTTCCCCCTTCTCCACCTAGTGTGTGTGGGTCATACATATACAGGGAAGAGAAAGGAATTGCCTGATATCACAGTGAGTTATTGCCTGACCTCTGGTCTTGAGGTGACTCCAAATTAGTGCCCTTTACATTGTACAACTGCCTTCCTGCTTTACAGTATGAAACTAGATTTAAAAAGCAGGTGATTCTTAAATGGCCTATTAATGCATTCAGTCCTTTCCCCAACTTGCTTTCCAAACCTGCCTAAGGGCTTCAAATCTTTATCTTAAATACTGCTCTTTCTAAGCTACATTACATAATCAGTTCTGCAATAAACATTTCAAGTTATATGACTTAGTCAAAGCAAATCTTTTGGCCTTGTTTTCCTGCCAAGATTCATGACTCCTGCCTGTCTCATCCTATGAGCATAATAATAAATATCCTTTGCTGAATGCCAACAGCAAGCTAGGCACTCTAAGGTCCTTGAGATTTAGGAGCTGGTGAAGGAGATATAGCTTGAGCCCAGTGCCATCCTTTTCTTTTCTTGACCTTTTGCCCTTCTGAAGATCATAAATACCCTCTACTTACACCATTCCCAAAGTCTACTATTGCAGGCTTTGATAAAGGAAGTTTGTTCCAATTGTTTTATCAGCCAGCTGAAATTCTTTCCTTGCTTGTCCAACTGTTGTTCTTTTCTACTGTCTCAGTGTGTAGCAATTTATATTATTTTAAGTCTATGTTTTGGTGTATATTGTAAGTTTAATTTAACTCCTTGGTGAATTGGCCAAAGTCTTCCTGCTTGCATGACAACTTCCTCATTATCCATGTCTCTATCTGCCCTTTCTCAGACTAGACTACTGCTTCCCAATTGCACAATTGCCTCCACCAGCTCAGTTCACAATTTCCCCTCCTAGCCCATGAGCTGACATTGACATACAAAGAGTAGTGTTTCTACTTGTCTTGAGTATATGTCTTCACTCTTAGAAGCAGAATACATATTTAGGTTACAGACAAAGCTTTATAGCCAGCCCTGGGTTTTCCTATGCCTGGAAGGATTGTTTCAGGGTAGAATGGGCAAGGGATAGAGGGAACTGTGGACTTTATTCTGCCACTACCTTAGCTTTGGGGGTTTCAGATCATATTCACCAACATTTTTATGGCTCTACCCTGGTCACTGTTTTGGGGTTTTTCGTGGTATTCAATTGCCCAGTGAAACTTCAGAGGAATTGGCTCTGGCACTAGAGAATATCCTCAGCCCATTGCATACAAACATTCTTCAGAGATGTCATAAATGATAGACTTCCCCAGAGTATTCCACCCTGGATATGCAAAAGACAGAGAAGAGGGAAATGAACACGGTCATCAGATTCCATTTGGAGAAGGTCAGAACAGTTGAGATACTAAAACAGGATGCAAGGGATTCCCACAATCTTCCTTCTGTTTTAAGGTTTTTCCAGTTTGTTTGAGGCACAGGGAAAATGGCACTATTTCTAATTCACTGTTTTCACATTTTTAATGGTAATTCTGCTGTTTGAGTTCCCCGTCAGCTCTGCCTGGCTTTAAGTGAAAATAACATGCATGTACTCAGATGTGTGGGTTTGACTCCTGATTCTGGAAAAACATTTGCAAATCATTAAACTTCTCTCAGCCACAGTTTCCACATATAAAAAAAAGGAGACATAATACAAAGCTTGCAAAGCTGTTTTGAAAATTCAATGATATAACTTTTATGTGAGAATAAGATATCTGCCATAGAACAGGGACAAGATAAGTAATTTCCTTATTTTTGTCTTCTACTCCCTCCCAGGAACTATTTCTGTGGCATCTACTTCCTGAAGAGTCATAGCCTGGCTGGGTCCTGGCCTGTGAGACTCTAGGTTGGTTCCAAGATCTGGGGAAAAAGTAATTATAATAGCTAATTCTTACATAGAATTAGCTTACTATAGCCCTAGACCTTGAGCCAAGTGTTTCACATGCATCATCTCATTTAATCCTCACAACTACCCTGATATAGATTATTATTTTCATTTTACATATAGAACAACTGAGATATAAGAAGGTTCAATAATTTGCCCAAGGTATACAGCTAGTGATAGAGCCAGAATTTGAACCAAAACAGTCTAATTTAGAGAGTTTTTGCTTCTAACTGCTACATCAGATGTCTGGTAAAACTATACTTGGCTTGAGTGGAGAAAACACCAACTCAAAACTCCCATTTTTTTTTTTTTCTCTTTAAGACCTGTCCAGAGAAGTAAAGGTCGGAGCCATTCTATCTAAAGACTGAAACTACCCACTGCTGCAACTTTCCCCCTTCACCTTTGTGTCCAAAGACTTAGGCCTGTGAAGAGAGCAATATTGTAATTCTTTGGCAGGGGAGCATGATATGTAAGAATTCCTCAAATGTACTTTGCCCCAAACACAGCTGCTTTTACCACTTTGCTACTGTAGCAGCCAAACTCCTTCTCTAGCCTGGAAGACAGTCAGCACCCCCTCTCTATCTGTCACTCTGCAGTCAGCTAGGATGTTTGAAGCTTGTGTTCCGTGTTGAAAGGGTGTTTGATTGGGTGGAAACATTTTTAGTGGACTAAGGAACTTGGATGCAGAGGGGTAGGCTGCGAGGCCAGAGATGGTAGCCTTGCACAGTCTAGTCCTACATATACCAAGCAGCCACCTGGGACAAGGGGTAGGATCTCCTCCCTGTAGGCACCAAGAGCACCCAGACAGTAGTTCCCCTTTTATTTTTTAATTTTTAATTATCATTATCTTTTAGTAGCTCCCCTTTTATAGTGGTATCTTCTAATGTGTTTCTTCTTGCCCCTATTCACCTTGGGGCTGCTGGCAAGGAAGGCTGTGAGGTTGATGCCAAATGATAATTGGATTGAGGTCATAAAGCCCTGGCCTGCTTGAGTGTGCTACTGACTGATTTACTGTGTGATCATGAACAAATTATTTTTTCTCTCTGACACTCTATTTCCCCATCTGTGTGATAAAGGAGTTTGAATAAATCAGTGATTTTCTAATTATTTTAAACAGAAATTACTTTTTTTTCAAATACAATATTAAACTAAAACCTGGTATATAAAACAGAAAAGCAGGAGATTTGCTCTTGTGGATTGGGATTGGCAAGGATGGCAGGGACAATAGTGGTTAAAAGAAGGGGATTCTATCTTGGAATCCTACCTGCTTCTACTTCAGCTTCACACCCACATGGTAGCTCCTGAAGCATCTTGGGGGAATACAATAAGAAACCTTCTGCTCTAGTCTTGAGGTCCCCATCTAAATAAGAGGTTCTTACAGTTGATGGCAGTAAGGAAAATGGGGTACCTGGGAATAAGGAAGAGGAAAAAGTCCTAGGTAATGCTAAGACCACTCTTCTCAATCTTTCACAGAAAAAATAATAATAATCCAGGAACCTTGGTCTGTTTTTAAGTGGTGAATGAGGTTGAGAAAGTAGCTTTCCTGACCACAACCCTTGCCTCTAAGGATAAGAATGAGAGAGGAGTTGGAAGGCATAAATTCAACCTGGAAATGTTATAGCCAAGGATAGGAACCATGGGTTCCTAAGTCATCTGATTCCAGCCCTGACTGGCTGTGCCACCTTTGTCAAGTAAATCTCCCTCCTTCTCTGGGCTTTTTTTTTTTTTTTTTTTTTTTGCCTTTCTGAGACTAGAAGGGCAACACCAACCAACATGGGTGGGCTCAAGCAGCTCTGATGGAAATGTTGGCTGTTGGAGCAGGAAAGCTTTTCCTTTGTTTCTCCTCCATGTCCCATGTTTGAATCTCTTAGCATCTTGCCTCCCTCAAGCAGCCCTGTAAAATGTCATTAATGCTTTTTTTTTCCTGGGCTCTTCCTAGGGCCAGTAGAAAAAAAAATGTCTCCTTCCAATTTGGGATCCATGTTTTGGGCCCTGTTCATGAAAGACATGAAGTAAGAAACAAGTTGAAATAATAGAAAGGACTTCTGGGCGCCTGGGTGGCTCAGTCGTTAAGCATCTGCTTTCGGCTCAGGTCATGATCCCAGGGTCCTGGGATTGAGTCCCACATCGGGCTCTCTGCTCTGCAGGAAGCCTGCTTCTCCTTCTCCCACTCCCCCTGCTTGTGTTCCTGCTCTCGCTATGTCTCTCTCTGTCAAATAAATAAACAAAATCTTTTTTTAAAAAAAGAAATAATAGAAAGGACTTCTACAATGGCTGGGGCTCTGCCCTCTTCAAATGGGCTTGTGGCTTAGAAAGGCAGTTAGACAAACATCTTGAGTACTGCCTAAGGGTCCATTGTGAAAGGGTCCCCAAGGTAACAAAGGCAAGGCATTTTAGGATAAGCTGGCCAACACAGGAAAATCAAACTAGGTTCCTCTTCTCTCTAACTTGGGTCTGAAGCTCAGAAGGACTGTAACAGAACTGTTTTCTACAGATTTCCTTTGCACTTTGGTCCCAGAAGGAAATAGTAAGCACACACAAATTAGGAGAATACAGGGAGGGTTTAATAAAGAGAGTACACAGGTGTGAATGGGATGTACGGAAACCACAAGGCCTAGTGCAGTGATCACAATGGGGCTTATCACTCTTAAGCTTGAAGGAGTTAATGGAGGGAGCTACTGAAATTAAGAGGGCAAGAAGAAAAAGGAAGCTAGCCAGCACAATTTGGCTGGTGAATGCAGCTCCTCAAACCACTTTCCCCTGCCATAAAGTCTATTCTGGCTCTCTTATTATCCCTATTCTGACATCCTTTCAGATCCAAATTCTCAGACTCCAAAGATCTCCAGTTCCAGCATCCAATCTAGAATCTTCTAGTCTCAGAAACTTCTAGTATCAGAAATTTCCTGGCATCTTTGACCCCAGAACTCCACTGCTCCAGAATCCTTTTAGGAGTCTTTGTCCTGAGAACTCAACTGATTCTCAAGTCCCCTTTCCCTATCAATTTAGCTGGAGTATAAAAAGCATAGCTGAATTGCTTCAGCTCTAGGGCAGGTTTTGAGTCTTTTGCTCCTCTGTGCACAATGAAGGCAAGCTATTGTCACTACAAATAATAATGAAAGATGAATTCCATAAATCAGAGGCTGACATTGCTTACTAGCCAGACCATCAAGGCAGAGTGAGAGATTATTTGAGGATTAAGGAGGCAGAAGGGGTACCAAGTGAGAGGAAAATGCTGATCTGGCTAAATGGAATGACATCAACCCCATTGCTAGGTGAGATAGGAAAGGGGCAAGAAATATCATCTAAAGCTTAGCCTCTACATCCTAGATGAATCTCCAGAGGCAGAAGTTTAGTTTTAATCTCTCATGCAGAGTGCTTTCACCCAAAATGTATCCACCCTACCCATGGCAGATAGATGCCACAGGGAAAATAACACTGAATTTGACATCAAAACATCTGGGTTTGGGGCACCTCGGTGGCTCAGTTGGTTAAGCGTCTGCCTTCAACTGAGGTCATGATCTTGGGGTCCTGGGAATGAGCCCCACACCAGGCTCCCTGCTCAGTGGGGATCCTGCTTCTCCCTCTCCCTCTGCCCCTCCCTTCACACTCATGCTCTCTCTCGCGCATGCGTTCTTTCTCTCTCTTAAATAAATAAAATCTTTACAAAAATATCTGGGTTCAAGTCTCTTCTTATTACCTGTTGTGTGAACTTGAGCCACTTTTCCCCCTATGTTTTCTTTTTAAAAATATTTTGTTTATTTGTCAGAGAGAGAGAATGAGAGCACACAAGCAGGGGGAGCTGCAGGAAGAGGGAGAAGCAGGCTCCCCGCTAAACAAGAAGCCTACTGAGCAAGGAGCCCGATGCAGGACTCGATCACAGGACCCTGGGATAATGATCTGAGCCAAAGGTAGACACTTAACAGACTGAGCCACCCAGGCATCCCTTCTCTATGTTCTTTAGTTAATCTAATAGGGATAATAGTCACTTTTGCGCTTCCTTTCCCAAGGTGGTTTCTGAGGACCCAGTGAGACCATGTTTAGAAAACCAGCAGTTTGCATGCTATAAAATGGTGGGTCCAGGGTGCCTCCATAGTGAGTATGTATGGATGAGTTAGTGATATAATATGCATGAGTGAGAGACTTTCATCAAGTTAGTGTGTGTAACTAAATATGTGTGATTGGGTGTGAGAAAGTAGAGGAAGCGATAAGGAATATACGAGGGGCTATGTGTGAGAGAATAGGTGAAAAATAAATGTGTGTGGATATTTGTGTGATAGTTAATACGTTTGATTGGAAACACATGAAAAAGTGTGAGTGAGGAAATAGGAACATTTCTGAGTTTGTGAGATTCTTTGAGTTTGTGAGAGAATGAATGTGGATGATAGTATGCATGTATATATGAATGTAAATGTATAGGTTGGACCATATGAAATTGCCATTTTTATAGTTTCATTATGCTAGCCTACCATATGTATGTAAGTATGTAAGATTTCATGTATATTTGGAGATGTATCAGTGAGTTGTGCATGAACAAGCCAAGGTTCATATTTGTGAGTGTATGTATATGTTCAAGCAAATATGTATTTTTGTGTAAATGAACTGTGTGTGCAATCTAATGTATATATTTTTGGTAGAGCATGCGTGAATATGAATCTAGATGAGTATGCACATGAATATAAGTGTTTGGAAGGGAGGATGAGATTAAATATGACCATGAATGAGAGTTCAAATGTGTGTGTGTGTGTGTGTGTGTGTGTTTGTGAGAAAGAGAGAAAGATTGAAAAAGAACATACCCAGGCTTTGGGCTCTATACTAGTAAACTCATGCCCTCTCTTCAACTCATAACTTAAAAAGAAATGATTTCTAAGCTGAAATTTTCCACAAAGACTTTCCACCACAAAAGGGTGGGGTTTTATTTTTAATTTTTTTTCTCTTTGCTTTGAGCCTCATGCCTAGCCATTTTGGGCCAAGGAGAGGACTAAGTGCCCAGCTCTACTCAGAGAATAATTGGGAACATTTTGCTGCACACAAAAAACTAGAAAATGACTGGTGTGTGGGACTGAAACTTGGTGCAGGCTGTAGCCTGCAAGACAAAGGGCCCCTCAGCTACTTTATTTGTTCTCTTTAAAAGTAGCCCTAAGTGACTGAAATATCACTCGCCACCACAAGCAGTATGAAATTTCACCACCAGTTGGAGTTACATAACCATCTCCATGGCAACCAAAGCCCATAAACATGCAGTATCACTGTTGGCTGGTTACATAGCAGTGGTTTGAGTGCCCCACCACCCCTCCCATTCAGCCCTATGTTGTTTTTCTTTTCTTTTTATTCTTCTCCTCCTATTTTTCTTTCCTGTCAAAATCAAGAAAATTAAATATTGAGTAAAATGAGTGGAAACTGAAGCTGCTTAGGCAGTGGGTGCACATGAGGTAAGTCTTCTCTGATGAACAATGTGGGCGCTCAGCTTGCCTGCAGGCCAGCTCACACTAGGGAAATTACGGCCTTTCACCACTATACCACAACCCACAGACACACACATTCTGTAGTAGCTACTGTTGAAAAGAAATCAGGCAGGCTAAAGAGAAAGCAGGCACAGGGCCTAAAAGAAACCCTGAAAATTCATCTCCTTTGAATATTCCTAGGAGCCCTGGAGCAGTAACAACATGGAGATGGCAGTAGCCATCTCAGATGTTTCTCAGTTAAGAGAATTTGGGGAAATGGGGACACAACCATCCTTAGTCACTATTACTACATTTCCCAGAGCTTGGGGCTGGGCTGTGTTCCCATCCTGGTCAAGAGGTAGAATCTGAGATCAAAAGTGCAAAAATAGACATCAGGATTCATGGATTCTAAGCCCTGGATCTCTCTTAGTAGCTTTATGATCACAGATATCTAACAGAATGCCTGGGTTGCTGGATGCCTGGAAATGCATACCATTATCCCTTACTCAAAAACACAGTGATGGGGAGATCTTTACCTATGAACATGGCCTATTTTTTCCAACAGCCTCAACAGGAATGGAGTTGGGACAATCGAAACCTGATAGTTAAGAAAACTGTCATTCCTTGAGTATGTAAACTATGTGCCAGACATGGTGTTAAATGATTTCATATACTTTCTCATTTAATCCTCACAACCCACTACCCCTACCCAAAGTAGGTATTATAATCCTGTTTCACAAAGAGAAAAATGGAGAGGGGGAGAGTTTGTTCAAGTTCACATGACTATAAGTGAAAGAGCTAGGATTCGGTTCCAAGAATATCTGCCTCTAAAGGGACTGCCTTCTGTTTTTTGAAGAAGTAAGCTTTATTTGATTCTAGGTAATGGCCCCAGGATTCATCCCTTACATCTGAGACTGTCCTAAGTGAGGTGTGCTATTGGGTATGGGAGTTGATGCTGGGCTGGCAAGAGAGTGAAGTCCATTCCCACTGCTGTGGGCCCAAACTATCAATACCCAGTGACTTGCCATTGATTCACTGTGTAATGTTACACAAATCCTTTCCTGCTGTTTGGGTCTCAGTTTTCCCATCTGTAAAATTAGTTGTGGTAAAAGTTAAATCATGTTATTTAGCACCATATATGGTACCTAACATGAATAAAATAGATAGTAGCTTAAAAGATGATCTTCCTGTTGGGATAATTTCTGAATTTGTGACACTTCTTGTCAGGAAAGCACAGTGACCTGCACTGAAATACATAGCATATCATTTTTAGGGCATTGTCACCTTACAGCCTTGAAGTAGCAAAATCACTTCCTTCAACAAATTTAGCAAAATACCTCCTCTCAGTCATACATTTTGTTAACACTGGGCTAGATGTTGGGGCTTCTGTGATGCACGGGCCTTGCCTTGGAGAGGTTCCCTGGGAGAATCAGAATAGGGAGAAAGTTCAAGAATAGATTAGGAGAACAGAGCAGCAAAAGTAGCCCTAATTAGCCCAAAAGGGAAATGACTGAATCAAGGCCCTGGGGGAGAGAACTAAGGCAGCTTGAAAAGGCACCAGAATTGGGTGGTGGAAGTCAGGTGGTTTAAAGAGTAGCAGCAATAATGGCATTGAGAATTAATTGCAATGATCTACAAGGCCATTTATGATCTCCTCTACCACCTCTCTGGTCTCATTTCCCACTAATATTCACCTTGCTCACTCCAGCTGCTCTGGCTTCTTTGCTGTTTTTTGAACTACTCAGATACACTATGACCTTCACATTTGCCATTCCCTCTTCCCTCATATATTCAAATAGATTACTCTTACCTGTTGCTGTGTACTCAAAACTCACCTTCTCAGGGAGAGTTCCTTTTGCCATCTTATCTAAATTTAGAATCGCCTGTGGTCTAAGGATCCCCTGGGTTGCAAGAGGAGAAAAAATTCCACTGTTTGGAGTGCATTTGGGAGTGGTGGCATGGCCTCTCCTGGGACAAAAGAACTAGTGGTGCCAATGTGCTGCTCTGTTCCCTAGCATAGAAATAAAGACACTGGCTGAGGACAGCAAGAGTTGGTCTCAGCATTTTGCTGCAGTTGCCATAAACTCCAAACCACTGCTCAGTCACACAATTGATTTCTGGGACAAATTGGCACTGGCCACAGTGCAAGACACTCCCCCAGAGGATCATCATGGGTCCAGCCACATGGATCTCTAAAATTTGGAATTTTGAAATGCGGCTGTGTGTCTGAGATAAAACACAGGAGTACTGTGCTGCTTGACAGGTAGAAAACTTGGATGCAGGCAAGGGATCTGGTGGAAGCCAGGAACACAAGAGAGGTGATTATTTGCTGTTCTGTGAGGGCTTCCTGAAGAGTGGCAGTTGTGAACTCCCTGCTCCAGGGACCAGAGAGCAGAGAGTGGGGTGATGCCATTTTCCCCTGCCTATCAGCACTGACTGACTCCAGTGAGCAAAACAATACCACCCAGTGGAGGTCCAAGCTGCTTAAACCAAGCCCAGCAGCCCCCCCATACCCTGCAGGTGCATCTCCACTAGGGCAAATTCACCTGAGACTCAAAGTAGCACACCCCACCCCAAGAAGACCAGCACAAACCCCTTGCACACACCAAGTCTACTGATCATAGAGTGCTGCAAAGCTTCAGCTTTAGGAGAAATGGGATTTAACTTCCTTTTTTCTTTTGGATCTATCTTCTTTTAACAAGCAGACCAAAACACACCTAGGATCTAGCTGCCTTTTTTTTGGGGGGGGGACCTCTTCTTAATATAAACATTGCTCTCAGAAACAAAAATACAATAGGCTTTCCTAATAGTCATACAAAAAATACAGTGACCCAGACAAAATGACAAAGTCATGGCCAAGGATTTAATCAATATAGATACAAGTAAGATATCTGAACCAGAATTTAAAACAATAATCATAAGGTTACTAGCTGGGCTTGAGTAAAGCATAGAAGACATTAGAAAATCCCTTACACAGAGATAAAAGAACTAAAAACTAGTCAGGCTACAATAAAAAAATGCTATAACTGAGATGCAAAAATGAATGGATGCAATGACAATGAAGATGTATGAAGCAGAGGAATAAATCAGTAATATAGAAGATAAAATTATGGAAAATAATGAAACTGAAAAAAAGACAGAAAAAGATATTGGATCATGAATGTAGACTTATTGAACTCAGTGACTCCTTAAAACATAATAACATTCATATCATAGGAGTCCCAGAAGATGAAGAGAGAGAAAAAGGGGCAGAAGGTTTATTTGAACAAATGGTAGCTGAAAACTTCCCTAATCTCGGGAAGGACACAGACATCAAAATTCAAGAAACACAGAGAACTCCCATTAAATTCAACAAAAGCCAGCCATCACCAAGACATATCAGAGTCAAATTCACAAAACACACAGACAAGGAAAGAATCCTGAAAGCAGCAATGTGGAAAAATGTCCTTAACCTGCAAGGGAAGACATATCAGGTTCACAGTAGATCTATCCACAGAACTTGGCAGGCCAGAAGAGAGTGGCAAGATATAGTCAATATGCTGAATGGGAAAAATATGCAGGTAAGAATACTTTATCCAGCAATGACAGCATTGCTGTCATTGGAGAGATAAAGAGTTTTCTAAGCAGACAAAAACTAAAGGAGTTTTTGACCACTAAACCACAAAACTAAGAGCTAGTTCTTCGAAAGAATTGACAAAAATGATAAACCCATAGCCAGACCTATCAAAAAGAAAAGAGAAAGGACCCAGATAAATAAGAACATGAATGAAAAAAGATGACAAACCACGGGAATACAAACAATTATAAGAAACTATTATGAAAAATAAATTTGCCAACAAACTGGGCAATCTGGAAGAAATGGACAAATTCTTAGAAACTTAAAAATTACCAAAACTGAAACAGGAAGAAATAGAAAATTTTAACTGACCCATACCCAGCAAAGAAATTGAATCAGTAATAAAAAATCTACCAACAAAATGCAACAAATGCAAACTGGTGCAGCCAGTCTGGAAAACAGTAAGGAAGGTCTTCAAAAAGTTAAAAATAGAACTACCCTACAACCCAGCAATTGCACTATCAGGTGCAATATTCATTGAAGGGGCACGTGCACCCCAATGTTTATAGCACCAATGTCCACAATAGCCAAAATATGGAAAGAACCCAGATGTCTCTAAACAGATGAATGGATAAAGAAGATGTGATATATATACCTCATTCCATAACGAATGGAATATCACTCATCCATCAAAAAGAATAAGATCTTGCCATTTGCAATGACATGGTTGGAACTAGAGGGTGTTATGCTAAGTGAAATAAGTCAGTCAGAACAAGACAAATACCATATGATTTCACTCAAACGTGGAATTCAAGAAACAAAACAGATGAACATAGGGGAAAGGGAGGAAAAATAAAACAAGAGGAAAACAGAGAGGGAAGCAAACCATTAAGAGCCTTTTTACAATAGGAAACAAACTGAGGGTTGCTGGAGGGGAGGTTGGTGGGAGGATGGAGTAATTGGGTGATGGGCATTAAGGAGGGTATTTGATGTAATGAGCACTAAGTGTTACATACAATTGATGAATCACTAAATTCTACCCCTGAAACTAATACTACACTATATATTAACTAAATTGAAGTTAAATAAAAAAAAAAATCTCCCAACAAACAAGAGTCCTGGGCCAGATGTTTTCCCAGGGGTATTCTACTAGACATTTAAAGAAGAGTTAATATCTATTCTCAAACTATTCCAAAAAATAAAAATGGGAAGAAAATTTCCAAACTCATTCTATCCAGCCAACATCACCTTGATTTGAAAAACCAGACAAATACCCCACTAAAAAGGAGAATTGCAGGCCAATATCCCTGATGAAAATGGATGCAAAAATTCTCAACAAGATAGTAGAAAATTGAATACAACAGTACATTGAAAGAATTATTCACCACTATCAAGTGGGATTTATTCTAGGACTGCAGGGGTGACTCAGTATTCACAAATCAATGAATGTGATACACCACATTAATAAAAGAAAGGATAAGAACCATATGATCCACTCAATAGATGCAGAAAAAGCCTTTGATAAAATACAACATCCATTCTTGATAGAAACCCTCAACAAAGTAGGTACAGATGGAACATATCTCAATATCATAAAGCCATATACAAAAGACCCACATCTAATATCATCCTCAATGGGGAAAAACTGAGAGCTTTTCCTCTATGATCAAGAATAAGAGAGGGATGTCCACTGCCACCATTACTATTTAATATAGCAGTAGAGGTCTTAGCCTCAGCAATCAGACAACAAAATAATTAAATAAATAAAAGACATCCAAATCAGCAAGGAAGAAGTCAAACTTTCACTATTTGCATATGACTGTTACTGTATATTGTCTGTGTTCCTTTCTGGTCTATGTTACTTGGTCTACATGATACTCTATGTAGAAAACCTGAAAGACTCCTCCAAAAAATTGCTAGAACTAATACATGAATTCAGCAAATTTTCAGACTATGAAATCAACGTACAGAAATCTGTTGCATTTCTATACACCAATAATGAAGCAGCAGAAAAATAAATCAGGAATTGGCTCTTTTTATAATTGTACCAAAATTCATAAGATATGTAGGAATAAACCTAACCAAAGAGGTAAAGGAGCTGTACTCTGAAAACTATAGAACACTTATGAAAGAAATTGAAAAGGACACAAAGAAATGGGAAAAAATTCCATGCTTATGGATTGGAAGAACAAACATTTGTTAAAATGTCTATTCTACCTAAATAGTCTACCTATTTAATGCAATATCTATCAAAATACTACCAGCATTTTTCACAGAGCTAGAACAAATGATCCCAAAATTTGTATAGAACCACAAAAGACCCCAAATAGCCAAGGCAATCCTGAAAAAGAAAAGCAAAGTTGGAAGCATCACAGTTCCAGCTTTAAGCTATATTACAAAGCTATAGTCATCGAGACAGTATGGTACTGGCACAAAAACAGTCATATAGGTCAATGGAACAGAATAGAAAACCCAGAAAAGGACCCACAATTATATGGTCAACTGATCTTTGACAAAGTATGAAAGAATATTACTGGAAAAAAAGACATTCTCTTCAACAAATTGTGTCGGGAAAACTGGAAAGTGACATTCAAAGGAATGAAAATGGACCACTTTCTTACACCATATGCAAAATTAATTTCAAAATGAATGAAACTCTTAAACATGAGACAGGAAACCATGAAACTCCTAGAGGAGAACATAGGCAGCAACCTCTTTGATCTTGGTTGTATAAACTTCTTACTAGACATGTCTCCTGAGTCAAGGAAGCAAAAGCAAAAATGAACAATTCTGACTTCATCAAGATAAAAAGCTCCTGCCTAGAGGCACTTCAGTGGCTCAGTTGGTTAAACATCCGACTCTTGATTTTGGTTCACGTCATTCTCTCAGGGTCATGACCACGGTCCCAATCGGGCTCCACACTCATCAGGGAGTCTGCCTAAGATTCTCTTTCTCCCTCTGCACCTCCACATACCCCAGTTCTAGTTTCAAAGCATTGTGACCAAAAATATGCAGGGAATGATCTGAATCTTTTGGCACCAGTTGACACCTGATTTGTGACCTAGGATGTGATCTATTCTGGAGAATGTTCCATGGGCACTAGAGAAGAATGTGTTCTGTTGCTTTGGGATGGAATGTTCTGAATATAACTGTGAAGTCCATCTGGCCCAGTGTGTCATTTATAGCCTTTATTTCCTTGTTGATCTTTTGCTTACATGATCTGTCCATTTCAATGAGGGGGATGTTAAAGTCCCTTACGATTATTGTATTGTTTTCAATGTGTTTCTTTGATTTTGTTATTAATTGGCTTATATAATTGGCTGCTCCTTTGTTAGGGGCATAGATATTTACATTTGTTAGATCTTCTTGTTGGATAGACCCTTTAAGTAGGATATAGTGTCCTTCCTCATCTCTTATTATAGTCTTTGGTTTAAAATCTATTTGTCTGATATAAGGATTGCCACCCCAGCTTTCTTTTGGTGTCCATTAGCATGGTAAGTGGTTTTCCACCCTCTCACTTTCAAACTGGACGTGTCTTTGTGTCTAAAATGAGTCTCTTGCCTTCAGCATATCAATGGGTCTTGTTTTTTATCCAATCTGATACCCTGTGTCTTTTGATTGGGACACTTAGCCCATTTACATTCAGGGTCACTATTGAAAGATATGAATATAGTGCCATTGTATCACCTGTAAGGGGACTGTTACTGTATATTGTCTGTGTTCCTTTCTGGTCTATGTTACTTTTAGGCTCTTTCTTTGCTTAGAGGACCCCTTTCAATATTTCTTGTAGGGCTGATTTCATGTTTGCAAATTCCTTTAGTTTTTGTTTATCCTGGAAGCTTTTTATCTCTTCTTCTATTTTCAATGACAGCCTAGCTGGATATGGTATTCTTGGCTGCATATTTTTCTCATCTAGTGCTCTGAATATATCATGCCAGTCCTTTCTGGCCTGCCAGGTCTCTGTGGATAGGTCTGTTGCCAATCTAATGTTTCTACCATTGTAGGTTACAGACCTCTTGTCCCGAGATGCTTTCAGGATTTCCTCTTTGTCTCTGAGACTTGTAAGTTTTACTATTAGATGTCGGGGTGTTGACCTATTTTTATTGATTTTGAGAGGGGTTCTTCGTGCCTCCTGGATTTTGATGCCTGTTTCCTTCCCCAAATTAGGGAAGTTCTCTACTATAATTTGCTCCAATATAGCTTCTGCCCCTCTTCTTCTTCTGGGATCCCAATTATTCTAATGTTTCATCTTATTGTATCCCTTATCTCTCGAATTCTGCCGTCATGATCCAGTAGTTGTTTATCTCTCTTTTTCTCAGCCTCCTTATTCTCCATCATTTGGTCTTCTATATGACTAATTCTCTCTTATGCTTCATTTATCCTACCAGTTAGTACCTCTATTTTTTATTGCATCTTAATAGCCTTTTTGATTTTGACTTTGTTAGATTTTAGTTCTTTTATTTCTCCAGAAAGGGATCCTCTAGTATCTTCTATGCTTTTTTCAAGCCCAGCTAGTATCATTATAATCGTCATTCTGAACTCTAGTTCTGACATTTTACTAATATCCGTATTGATTAGGTCCCTGGCAGTTGGTACTGTCTCTTATTCTTTTTTTTTGAGGTGAGTTTTTCCATTTTGTCATTTTGTCCAGAGGGGAATAGATGAATGAGCGAACAAAATGCTAAAAGGGTAACAACGACCCCAGAAAAATACACACAAAACAAATCAGAAGAGACTGGAAACTGGGAGGAAAGAAAGGGGGAAAAAAAAGAATATGCTCAGACGGGTGAATAGAACAGAACCACACACTAGATTTTGGGTGTATTTTGGTCTGTTAGAAGAAATTGCCTCCCAAAATTTTAAAGAAAGAAAAACTTATATATATACAAAAATAAGGGTAAATATGATGAAGGGATGGAATATGATGGTAAAGATAAAAATTTAAAAAGATTTTAAAAATGGAATTGATAAGAAGGGTTGAAAAAAGAAAGAAAAAAAATTAAAAAGAGAGAGAGAGAGAATGTGATCAGGCAGGAGACTAGAACAATGTCATATACTAGATTTAGGGTAAATTTTGGTCTGTTAGAAAAAACTGTATCCCAAAATTTTAAAGAAAGAAAAACTTATATATATATATACACAAAATAAGGTTAAATACAAGGAAGAGATAGAATATGACTGTAAAAATGAAAATTAAAAAATATTTTAAAAAAGGAATTGATAAGATATGATGTTGGTTGAAAAGGGAAAGAAGAAAAATTTGCCTAAAAGATAGAAAAACAAAAAAAATTAAAAAATTAAAAAAATTAACTTTGAAAGACTAAAGAATCATGGGGAGAAAAGCCATGAATTCACATGAAGTGCTGTACTCCCCTAGCACTGTGGTTTTGCCTTTCTCATTGATCGGTAAACTTGGTTTTGGCTGGATCAAGTTTTTTCAAAGAAATGGAACAAATAATCCTAAAATTTGTATGGAACCAGAAAAGACCCCAAATAGCCAGAGGAATGTTGAAAAAGGAAAGCAAACTGGTGGCATCACAATTTCGTGCTTCAAGCTCGATTACAAAGCTGTAAACATCAAGACAGTATGGTACTGGCACAAAACAAACACATAGACCAATGGAACAGACTAGAGAGCTCAGAAATGGACCCTCAACTCTATGGTCAAATAATCTTTGACAAAGCAGGAAAGAATATCCAATGGAAAAAGACAGTCTCTTCAACAAATGATGTTGGGAAAATTGGACAGCCACATGCAGAAGAATGAAACTGGACCATTTCCTTACACCACACACAAAAATAGACTCAAAATGGATGAAAGACCTAAATGTGAGTCAAGAATCCATCAAAATCCTTGAGGAGAACACAGGCAGCAAGCTCTTTGACCTCAGCCACAGCAACTTCTTCCTAGAAACATCGCCAAAGACAAGGAAGCAAGGGCAAATTGAACTATTGGGACTTCATCAAGATTAAAAGCTTTTGCACAGCAAAAGAAACAGTCCACAAAACCAAAAGACAACCGACAGAATGGGAGAAAATATTTGCAAATGACATATCAGATAAAGGGCTAGTACCCACAATCTATAATGAACTTATTTAACTCAACACCCAAATAACAAATGATCCAATCAAGAAATGGGCAGGAGACATGAACAGACATTTTTCCAAAGAAGACATCCAAATGGCCAACAGACACATGAAAAAGTGCTCAACATCACTTGGCATCAGGGAAATCCAAATCAAAACCTCAATGAGATACCACCTCACACCAGTCAGGATGGCTAAAATTAACAAGTCAGGAAAAGACAGATGTTAGCAGGGATGCGGAGAAAGGGGAAGCCTCCTACACTCTTGGTGGGAATGCAAGCTGGTGCAGCCACTCTGGAAAACAGTATGGAGGTTCCTCAAAAAGTTGAAAATAGAGCTAACATATGATCCAGCAATTGCACTACTGGGTATTTACCCCAAAGATACAAATGTAGTGATCCGAAGGGGCACATGCACCCCAATGTATATAGCAGCAATGTCCACAATAGCCAAAGTATGGAAAAAGCCTAGATGTCCCTCAACAGATGAATGGATAAAGAAGATGTGGTATGTGTATGTATGTATATATATATATATATAGATACATATCTATATCTATCTATATATATATATATATACACTATCGAATATTTTGCAGCCATCAGAAAAATGAAATCTTGCCATTTGCAATGATGTGGATGGAACTGGAGGGCATTATGATAAGCGAAATAAGTCAATCAGAGAAAGACAAGTGTCATATGATCTCACTGATACGAGGAATTTGAGAAACAAGACAGAAGATTGTAGGTGAAGGGAGGGAAAAATGCAACAAGATGAAACCAGAGAGGGAGACAAACCATAAGAGACTCTTAATCTCAGGAAACAAACTGAGGGTTGCTGGAGTGGAGGGGGGTGGGAGGGATGGGGTGGCTGGGTGATGGACATTGGGGAGCGTATGTATTATGGTGAGTGATGTGAATTGTGTAAGACTGATGAATCACAGACCTGTACCCCTGAAGCAAATAATACATTATATGTTAATAAAAAATTTAAAAAATTAAAAAAAACTTTTGCACAGTGAAGGAAACAATCAACAAAACTAAAAGACAGCCTATAGAATGGAAGAAGATATTTGCAATTGACATATTTGTCAACATCATAAAGGTTTAGTATCCAAAATCTATAAAGAACTTATCAAACTCAATACCCCCCCAAAAAAACCCAAATGATCCAGTTAAGAAATGGGCAGAAGATATGAACAAACATTTTTCCAAGGAAGTCATCCAAATGGCTAACCGACACATGAAAAGATGCTCAACATCACTCATCAGTAGGGAAATACAAATCAAAACCACAATGAGATACCACCTCACACCTGTCAGAATGGCTAAAATTAACAACACAGGAAACAGCAGATGTTGACGAGGATGAGGAGAAAGGGGAACCCTCTTACACTGTTGGTGGGAATGCAACCTGGTGTAGCCAGTCTGGAAAATAGTATAAGGATTCCTAAAAAAAGTTAAAAATAGAACTACCCTAGGACCCAGCAATTTCACTCTTAGGTATTTACCCAAAGTTAAAATATGGAAAAAGCCCAAGTGTCCACTGAGTGATGAATTGATAAGGAAGATATTATATATATATATATATATATATATATATATCACAAACAATAAAATCTTGCCATTTGCAATGATGTGGAAGGACCTGGAATGTATTACACTAAGCAAAATATGCCATTCAGAGAAAGACAAATACCTTATGATTTCACTCATATGTGGAATTTAGGAAACAAAACAGATGAACATATGGGAAGGAGAAAAAAAGAAAAGAGAAATTTGAATCAAACTATAAGAGACTCTTAAAGTTAGAGAATAAACTGAGGGTTGATGGAGGGAGGTGGGTGGTGGAAGGGGTAAATGGCTGATGGGTATTATGGAGGGTACTTGTGATGAGTACTGGGTGTTATGTGTAAGTGATAAATCATTAAGTTCTACTCCTGAAATCAATCTTACACTATATGTTAACTAACTAGAATTTAAATATAAATTTGAAGAGAAAAAAATAAAGAAAAACAAAGTATAAAAAATAAAAATAAATTTACACTCACCCTCCCAATATTTCTTAGCCATCTGCCCTGCTTTATTTTTCTCCTGTTTAACACTTACACTAGTATACATATTATGTATCTTACTAATTCTCTCTAGAGAATTAGTTTCTGCCTTTCTCACTAGGATATAAGTGCTAGGGATTATTGTCTGATTTTTATACTGCTGTATTCCCAGTGCCTAAGACAGTGCCCTGTACATAGTAGGTACTCAGTAAATAATTTTTGAACAAATAATGAATAAATAGTAAGGTTTAGTAAATGTAGAATGAATTATTTACTCCATTTTAAGGAGTCAAGGGTTCCTTTGATACTCTGATGAAAGATATGGACCCACTTTGTAAAATAATGCATGTACTCCTCCCCCTTGCTAGATTACCAGCTCTTTGAAATTCACACATTCCATTCCCACAACCACCCTGTAAAGCAAGCATTTTATCTCTCCTTTGCTTGTGAAAACAGTGAAGCTCAGAAAGGTAAGTTAAGTTACCAAAGACCATGGAGTAAGTGTTAAAACTTGAACTACAACCAAACATTCCAGTGTTCTGATCACTGCCATTTGCTGCCCCTAGGCACATGGTGTGCTTACTTAGTAAAAAGCTAGGGCTGGATTAAAAACACTGTGGTAGACAGTTTCTAATATCAGTAGATATTAGACAGTATATCATGATATACAATGATACTTGCTTCCTGGTATTCACACCCTTCTGTAATTCCCTCCCCTCAAGTATGGTCTGAATCTAGAATACAATAGAATGTGACAAAAGTGGTAAGAATTTGCTTCTGATATCAGGTTACAAAAGATGGCAATTTCCATTTTTCTCTTTCACTCTTGCTCTCTCACTTACTCCTTCTGATAAAGCGAGCTATTTCATGGGCTGCTCTGTGGAGAACCCCATGTGGCAAGGAACTGAAAGAGGCATCTGTTCAACAGCTAACAAGGAAGTGAGGCCCTCGGGCCAACTGCTCAAATGAAAGTGAATTCTGCCAACAGCCACATGAGTAAGCTTAGAAGTTGATCCTCCCTCAGCTGACTTTTAATATGACTGAAACCAGCTGACCATTTGACTGCAGGTTGTGAGAGAAACTGAGCCAGAGGCTACCCACCTAAGGTATGCCTGATTTCCTGACCCACAGTAAAACAATGACTGTGTATTATTTTAAGATGTTAAGTTTTGAGATGCAGCAATAGATAACTAACAAAACCAGAAACACAAAATGTCTTATACCATGTTGGCCTCACTGCTTCTGCTGCAGCACCTCCCTCCCTGGTCCTCACTCCCAAAGTCCTTCTTCTACCTAACATGTTGGGAGAAATAATGTATTTGGAGCTATTAAAGGCTGGAGCTTGAATAGTAGCAAAATTGTAAGGATTGTGGTAGGTGGGTGATTCTGGTATTTTTAGCTGAACAAAAAATTGTCCTATTTACAGCCTAATTTCTTTCAGGCCTTGGCCTTCTATGACTATGTTAATTTTCAAGGCTGTTTACAATTGTGGTTGACTGACAAGAATTATCACCTAGGGGTGCCTGGGTGGCTCAGTCATTAAGTGTCTGCCTTCAGCGCAGGTCATGATCCCAGGGTCCTGGGATCGAGCCCCGCATTGGGCTCCCTGCTCCATGGGAAGCCTGCTTCTCCCTCTCCCACTCCCCCTGCTTGTGTTCCCTCTCTCGCTGTGCCTCTCTCTGTCAAATAAATAAATAAAATCATTTAAAAAAAAGAATTATCACCTAGAAGTCAGGAAACATGGGTTATGACAATCAGGCAGTCCACAATATTTTTAAGGTGCCATTTTGGGCCTGGCATTATTTTTGTATTGAAAAGACTATGGTAAACAAATTATATCTAGTGCTTGTCCTCGCAAGACTTCCAGTATAAGAGTTATACTTCTGGATTGGCCACTCACAGTGGATCCATGGACAATTACATTCTCTCTGACCTCAGTTTCCTCACTAGTAAAATGGGTGGCAGCTGGTATGCATAGAAGGTCTGCTTCAGGTCCATAACACTGTACTTTTAAAGATTTTTTTAAATTTTATTTATTTGACAGAGAGACATCAAGGGAACACAAGCAGGGGGAGTGGGGGAGGGAGAAGTGGGCTTCCCACTGAGCAGGGAGCCCGACGTGGGACTCGATCCCAGGACCCCAGGATCATGACCTGAACTGAAGGCAGACGCCTAATGACTGAGCCACCCAGGCGCCCCAACACTGTACTTTTATAAAAAGGCAATGCTTGTGCTCAAGTGATCAAAGGAGCTGCCTCTTGCAGCTTGGTTGGTTATTGAGGGTTATTAAGGATAAATGATGTGTCCAGGGTCACATGGGCAAATGGTGGCAGTGTCCTGAGCTGCCTCTCAAAATTACCTTAACATTTACAGCACAAAGAAAAAAAAAATCTGTTCAATAATGCTTGCTGAATGACCCTGTTCCCAAATAGACAGTAAACAAACAGGATGAAAGGAAAGAAATTGTTAATGCTTTTAATAACCCAATAATATTTAAATAGCAGACAGTAATTATCTTATTAAGTCTAAATGAGCAACAGCAAAGTATACTTCTCTGGAGCTCTACTCTTGCTGAGGCATACCGAAGCTCTAAAAATAAAAGATTATCTGCTCCACTGCAATTTTCTTTATGCTGAAAAAACATTATTTCTTGGAGATGGTAAGTCAGGTTGGGCTGAAAGTAGGGCCAAAGGAAGAAAACCAAACCTGTTGTTTGGGAAAATGTTTCTGAAATGAAGAAAATAATGCTAGTTTTTTTTTTTTTAAGATTTTATTTATTTATTTGAGAGAGAGAGAATGAGAGATAGCACGAGAGGGAAGAGGGTCAGAGGGAGAAGCAGACTCCCTGCTGAGCAGGGAGCCCGATGTGGGACTCGATCCCAGGACTCCAGGATCATGACCTGAGCTGAAGGCAGTCGCTTAACCAACTGAGCCACCCAGGCGCCCGTTTATAATGCTAGGTTTTTAGAGGACCAGGAATGAACAAAACAAAGGAGGTAAATCTCTTAGTACAGATAGGGAGGTACATAGAGGAAAATGACTTATCTGAGATTACTAACCTCTTTTTAGTGACAAGCTTAGACTATCATCTGTGCCTTTCCATGACACCACCATGTACACAACCAATTTCACCTGGATAGATAATATCTAGTAGTTAGGAACATGGGTTCTCAAAGCAAATTAACTTGTCTCAAATTTATTCTCTGTCATTTACTAGCCTTGTGACCCTGGGTAAGTCACTTTACCTCTCTGTACTTCTATTCCCTTATCTATAAAATAGGGATGATAATATAACCCATCTCATTAGGTTGTCAGGAGGATTAACTGAGTTAATATTTATAAAGCACTTGTAGCAGTGCTTGCCAAAAAAATAAATACCACATAAGTATTTGTAAAACAAAACAAGATTTTCACTTAGTTATAAACATATCAAATTGTCCAAGCCAGCCAGTAGCAGGAGGAAGACCTTCTTAGAGATCCTTACCTCTCCTTTCTGAGGCTTCCCCCTTGTCTGGTTATACTTCAAGCTTCCGCTCCCCATCATGCACCACACTCCTCTTCAGGCTCCCAGTGCCCTCATACTCTCTCCTCCACTTTTCTGATGGCAAGAATTGATCAATGCAAAGACCTCTCACATTTGTTGCCTTATCAGATCATCATAATAACTCAGTGATAAGCCAGTGATTTTTATTTCTATTTTAGAAATGAGGACACAGAGGTCTAGGAACTTGATGTGACTAATAATGACTCTTTAGGTTTAACAAGGTGCCATGGTTTTCATCCAGACCTCTCTAATTACTTGCTGTGTGACCTCAGGTAAATGCCTTCCCATCTCTGTGCCTCAAGTTACTCATACACTCAGTGAGGTGATTGAATGAGATAATCTTAGACACAATTTGATTCAAAGGTCACACAACTTGTTTGTATTGGAACAAGACCTGACTTCTTGCTGGACCACTGCTTGAATTTGCCCTGATGCCTCTTTTTAACAAATAGATAGTCTGTAAGTGTTCAGAGAATACATTCTCTCATTTGCCCTTCTATTTCCTTCCCCTTTTCTTTTACCTAGCACTATGGGGTTAATCAATAAGTAGGACAGGACATTTACTTCGTTGCATTAAAAGAATGATTTTGAGACAAAAGAAATGTCAAAGCAGAGAGGCCCTTTGGAGATATCTTATAGACAACTGGTTCTGAAACTGAAATGCCCATATCTAAGGGGTTCTTCCCAGTGCACTGGAGGTACATGGACTAGAGGGCCACTCTTTCCTGAAAAATTGACTTTACTAGAAGAGTTGGAAGAATCCTATCAAAATAAAGACATATTTGTTATGGAATAGAATGCAAAAAATACAGATGAACTTTTTAAGTTAAAATACATCTACAAAGAATTTGTACTCTAACTTGGATTTGAAAAAAGTCTGAAAATCAGTTTTGTTTTTGTTTTTGAAAAGCAGTCTTTTAAATCATTATATTGTAGTTGGGGAAACAGATATCCAAAGAGAGGAAAAGTCTTCCTCCCCAGAGTCACAAAGCCTTAAAAGAAAGAGAGGACTTGAATCTAAACATCTGGCCTCCTGGACAATTGAGCTTTCCTCCATCAAGCTACTCCTGTTGGCTTAGGCAGTAGGAGGTAGGAGAGAGCCGAGGAGGGGGTGAAGACTGTTCCTTGGTGGGTGAAGGAGAACCTCACTAATATGGACAAGTTATTTTGCTTCTCAAGGCCCCAGTTTCTTCATCGGTAAGAAGCTGATGGGAAATAAAACGTATGGATGATAATTTGGGCTCTGGTTTCTTTTCCTTTTTTCTTCTTCTTCTTCTTTTTTTTTTGCTAGAAAAGCTAACAGTTATTTATTTATTTATTTATTTATTTATTTATTTATTTATTTATTTATTTATTATGTTCAGTTAGCACTCTGGTTTCAAAATTTCTAGGTTTGAATCCTAGCCCTGTGACTATCTGTCTGACCTTGGGCAAGTTAAACCTCTCTGTGATTCAATATCATGTAAAAATGAGGATAAAAATAGCACCTATCTCATAGGGCTGTTGTGAGAATTTAATGAGTTAATACAGGCAAAGCACTTAGAACAGTGTTAATTAGTTAATTATTATTGGTAAAACTGAGAACCCATAGAGCACACCTGCCTCCTTAGACTCGTCTGTGGGACCACAAATGTAGAGCGCATAGTTCATAACCCACAGGTCACTGCAAAGGTAGTCCAGATCTAGGCTGTTGGAAATGGGATGTGTGACACGCTGAGAACTTTTCAGAAAAAAAAATCCATACTGTCCTGATATTGATATAGACTGTAGGCCTTGTATGAGTTCCTGAAAGGGTCATAGTAGTATCTTATATGGGCATTGAAATATGTGCTTATATTTTCTTAAAAGCATTGAATTCTATCAGGGAATACATCTGATTCTTTGGATGTCAGAGAGAAAACCACAGTAAAATAATTATTGGAAATAGTTTCAAATAGTGGGAAATGGACCCCTAGAGAAGCAGATTATCAGACAAGGGATTTGTTACCCTTGGCATTGGAGAGACTTAAACAGAGTAGTAGGGGAATTGCTGAAGGCAGGACCTGAGGCTCTGACCTTTCCTAGGCAGGCACTTGGGGTTTAGCTATCTGGTTGCCCCATTTCTATGGCCTTACTAAGACCCTATGAAGCTTTCCCCATTTCTTTCTGTGGGTGCTTATTATAACTTTTATCCCCTATTATAAAGTAAACTTTGAACAGATCTTCCAAGCCATGGTCCCACAGCCCCTCTCAGGTCCCACGGGTCTCTGAGTTATGACATTTACAGTTAAATCATCATTCACTAAGTATGTCTCTTAATTTTAACATATTCTTCCCCTTTGGCCTTTTGAGATAAGTATTTTAAAACTGTACCTCATGAGCCCTAAAATATTCTATGGAGGTATCCTAGGAAGAACCTGGAAGGGATTTCCCCACTTCACCCAGAACAGCTCCATTTTGATCTGTTTTCTATACTGTGGGTCCCTGTTGACTTTTATTTGTGGTAAAAATGTATACTGTTAAAAGCAAGCTGAGAATCTCTATAGTAAACTGCTGACATTATTTCAATAATTCAGAAATGTCAACATGTTGGCAAAGGACTTTCTTGTACTCCAACTAGTGTCAGACTGTAGGTCCTTATTTTTGAAGCAAAAACAAAAATACAACACAACACAACAAAAGCAAGCAAAAAATATAACACATGAAGACTTGATTCCATCCTTCAAAAAGCTGAGTTTCATATTAAGAAGGCAGTCAAAGAGCCTGGAATCACCTGAGCCTTTAACAGTTCAGACCTAAACTACATGGTTCTGCTTTTAGGAATTCAGAGGATATAGACCCTGAGGAAGAAGTGGAATTGTAGTTGACATCTAAAAGATGAGAAAGTAGGCTGACTACAGGCAAGAAAATAGAGAGGTAAAGAGGCAAATGTTGGAGTAAGTATAGTATTGGGAATATGAGAGATCACGGGGAGAATGGATTCTGTAAGGAACTAGGCCTGAGGATCATGGGTAATTGATACTGGAGACCAGTGAGAGAGAAGGTCACTAGGGTCAGGATGGGGAGACCCTGGAATACCAAGCAGAGGAGTTTGGACTTGGAGTACCTTCTGACCATATACAGGGTGGGTAAGTAAAGGAAGGGGACACTGAAGGAACTAGCACTAGAAGGAGGACTTAAAGAGTGATCCCAGTAAGGTCAACACAAGGTTTGCCTTGGAGACAAAGGCTCACTTACCATTGCTCCTCAGCCTAGTGCTTATGATTCTAGTCATCATTCTTTGCCTATTTCTTATTGTCCATTTCTCATAGCACCCAGTATGATATTCTACACATAGTAAATATTCAAGAAATGTTTGTGGACACAAAATGAAAGCCATTTAAAAGGTAAAACCAAAAGCCTTTGGTGGCTAATGAATTTTTTGGGGGAAGCTGCAGGGAAGGGGTCTATGAACCACAGTCACTACCATCACTCCAGAGCTTTCCCATACCTCAGACACATCTGCACAACCCCTCTGCCCATAAGGGTTCATTCTTCTCATTTTACAGATGGCAAAACTAAGATACAGAAAAGTAAAGCAACTTGCCCAAGGTCACCTAAGTAATGGCATAGCTGAGAGTGAAACCTGGAGTTTCTAATTGTAAATCCATTCCTTTTTTGAACCCTCTGATCTATTTGGAAATACAGATGCTAAAAGCCACCTTCAATTATCTGTGCACTATCTGGTCAAGCATCTAAATTTCCTCTTCCCTCACCCACAGAGATGATTAGTAAATAAAATTAACTAGTGTGAAATGGCAGGGACACTGCCCAATCTGTAAACAGGGCACCCTGGAAAGCTTTCCTGAATGGCTCATGTTCTCAGGCCAAAAAGCTTGCATCTATCTCCCTAGCCTGCTAAGGTAACCCAGGGTTACAATGCCCTTGAGCCTGATTATTTCAAACTATTCCCTTATCTTCCAATGAGATAGATGAACTTGTCAGGGAGAGGTCTGGAGACCTAGGATTGTGGGAGCTTTTTGATGACTGAGTGATTCCTTGAATCACTGGAGTTGGCTGACTCTGGTATAGTCACTCCACTACAGGCTTTTATCAAAGGGGTCCCTTTGCTTACTTAGCAAGTTCTTTCCTAATCAGGAAGCTTTTAAATTCTGCTCTTCCTCTTGCTCCCTTCTTGTGTTTATGCATTGTTCTTAGACACCCAGAGGCAATTGCGATTGGCACATCTTTGCTCATAAATCTGGGAGATCAGATGATACATTTTATTTATCACTGATGATTCAATGATGGGCAAATTCCAATGGCTGCAGCAAATAAATAAAATCAAAATGATGAACTCCCTTGTCCTTTTCTGTTAAATAAATGGTTGCCTAGGGAGATTATCACTGAGTAAACAGAAGATTAAAACATTGCCTTGCTGAAAGCTTGCTTGACTGGGGCCTCATTTCAGTAATTGATTTCCTCCCAACCCCATTGGCCTTTGTGTCTGCTTCTGCTTTCTCATCAGGGTAAGTAACATGTGCTCATCACAAATCCCTGAGGACAGAAGACAGCATGAACTTCAGCTTACCTCTCCTCTCTTACATCCCTTCAAAAATCCACACCCTGAGGAGCCATATTCCCCACATCCCAAGCTGAGTACCTGAACTCCCAATTCCCCAGAAGTAATCCACACCCCCCAACAGAGAAAATTCTTCCTTTTTTGGCCACTAAGGCAACCACATTTTGTAATGGAAAGAGAAGATCTTCAGAGGTAATAGCATCTGGGTTCAAAAACAGATTTGCTAATAGTAGAATTTTGAGGAAGTGACTTTTCTGTAAATCTCATTTGAGAATTAGTACAGGATCACAGGTAGAAGCTTTTGCTATGAATTTACACTGAGTTCAAATTCTGTGTGAGTTTGGGCAAGTTGCTTCACCTCTCCAGGCCTCAACTTCCTCACTTGTAAATGAGTATCATAATAGGATAAACCTTGAAGGATTATTGAAAGGATTAAATGAGATAATCCGTGTTATGGGCTCAGCCTAGTGTTTACGATGTAGGAAAGACATTAGGGTTTGAAGCCGATAGTCAAGAAAGAATTCTTGAGATGTCTTTGGTGCAAAAAGGTGATTTAATTTATTAAAGCATGGGGATAGGACCCATGGGCAGAAAGAGCTCCTTGGGAGGGGTTATAAGGAGTGGCCCATTATATACTTTCAAGTTGGTAAGGTGTTAGGGATAACGTAAGTCTCTAAGGAATTTTGGAAGCAAGGTTTCCAGGACCTTGGGGGGCTAGCTATTGTTGGGAAAAAGTCATTTATTACTGTCTAATAAAGCCTTAGTCATGAGACCCTTCAGATGTATATTGGTGGGCCATATGGTTGGGGGATGATTACCAACATGTATCTTGGGGGGGGTTAGAGATAAAGGAAGTTTCCAAAGGAATTTTTATACATTAAAGTAGACTTACAGGATCCTGGTCGGGTGGGGTCAGGCTAGGATTGCCTTTTGCCCTTAGCAAAGCATTAACATCAAGGCAGTTGAGTCCCTAGAGGAATGTCACTCTACTTGTTTCAGGGACTTGTCAATGCCCTAGGTAGTAAGGAAATTTAATAATTTTTCTTCTGCCTTTGTTTCCCACATCACTTTGAACATAGCAAGTAATCAATAAATATGGACCATTATCTTTAACAATGAAGTCAGACAAAGAGCAAAAGCATTGCCTTGGAAAGAGCACTGTGTTTAAAAAGTCCTGGCATTGAATCTCAGCTTTGTTACTCATTAGCTGGTTTACACCTTATACCCTTAACCTCTCCCAACAACTTCTCAAGTTCCTCATCCATAAAATGGGGATCATAATAGTGTCTATTACATCAGGTTGTTGCAAGAATGGCACAAGATTAGTAGTTATTAAAAATGTTTTACATTCAACTTTTGTCAACTGACCTTCTTGAAGCACCTACTGTGTACCAGTCTATGGACTCAAGGCTGGAAAGAAACCGATTAGCAAGATTATGTTCTCTGCATTCAAGATCTCATAGTCTAACTGTGGCAAATAGTCTCATAAATAATTGAAGTACAAAATGTAAGTCATCAGGCGCCTGGGTGGCTCAGTTGGTTAAGCGACTGCCTTCAGCTCCGGTCATGATCCTGGAGTCCCGGGATCGAGTCCCACATCGGGCTTCCTGCTCAGCAGGGAGTCCGCTTCTCCCTCTGACCCTCTTCCTTCTCGTGCTCTCTGTCTCTCATTCTCTCTCTCTCAAATAAATAAATAAAATCTTTAAAAAAAATAAAATTAAAAAAATGTAAGTCATCACTATAAAAGTGTGTACAAGGTCTAGATATTGTAAAAAATACTGAATTCCTAGGTTAAGGCAGGGAAGTAAGGTGGCAGTGGTCAGGAAAGGCTTCATGGAGGAGGTGATACCTGAGATAACTTTTGAAAAGTGAAGAGGAATTTTCTTAATGAACTAGATAGGAAGTTCATTGTAGGCCAAGGTTAAGCCACAAAGACATACAACCACCTGATATGATTGGGCAATGCTGCACCTATTTCATTCTTGAGGGATGCAATTTTAAGAGGAAGCAATATGATATGAGGATGGAGAAATAGGGGCCTGATTAAGGGAAAAATACTGAATATCATACTAAGGAAATAGTTTAATAATTATTATTTTTAAACAGGATTTATTTGGCACTTAGTATGTACTAGCCACTATTCTAAGCACTTTACACATATTAATTAATTTAATCCTCAAGAGAACTCTATAAGATAATTATTATTACTGATGCACACAGAGATTAAGTAACTTGTCCAACAGTTCACAGACAGTAGATAGCAGAGCCAGCATTCCTATCTGCGAAGTCAGGTTCCAGAGTCCACACAGAGATGAGGACTAATCTCTTTGTTGTATCCCCACCACTTACACCCATAGCCTCAGCCAATTCTGAGACTGTATGTTTATGTGATCTTGTTCCACATGGGCTTGGCTGTCCATCTGCCCGTCAGAGCTTGGTATCTCTCTGGACCTCCTGGAGCCCCAGGGTTTGGTCTCTTCCTCAGTATTGGTAATGATCTCATGATACACTTTCTGCTTGGCTTTCTGACCTGAATTAATAATTGTCTAATGATGCTGAATAACTACTAGACATAACTTCACCAATGTCTCATCATACTGTGGCATCCACCTCATAATTTGCATGGATGGAAGGCCATGATGATGCTAGCTGCAGGTGGGTTCTGGAAGCTTCAGAATCTTCTCTGAACCAAGCAGCCACATACACATAGCCTCACTTCTCCCACCCAAAATGCTCTGCAGATGCCAAGGTTAAGGGAAAGCTACTGTTTGTTACACCTCTTACTTCACATTATCTATCTGCTTAAGCTGACATTATAGGAATCACCTATATTATTATGGGCATTTACATTTCCTGATAGATTTATCTGCCCTTTCACATGTATAAGTCCTCTGATCTCTTCTTCCTTAAAAAACCTTAAAGGCAGTATTAACCTTTTATTTTCAAATGAGGAAACTGAAACTCAGAGAGAAAAAAATGGCTTGCCCAAGGTCATATAGCCAGTGAGTGCCAGGCACTTACTGCATGACCTCACTGTAAAGGTCCATAAGCTTTTGCTCATTCTACTACCAAAGTCATCATAAAACACCTGGTTCAAGGGCATCTGGTCCAGGAGTCTGAGATGGAGAGTGAGGGTGGAGGGCTTTGATGGATTCCATGAGGCACTTAAGGTTGTATACTTCTGACACAGTTAGAGGAAATCCTCAAAGACCCTTAAGGACTATCTTGCTGGAAGGGTTGTGACCTCAAGACCATTTGATTGGAATCCCCCACTTCCTCACTTACCACTGTCAATACTATAGTCTATTAGATAAACAGTTGGGTTTCACTAAAGGAGATTGTTTTTTCAGCCCTGTTCTTTCATTTACACAATGAGTCACTCTTTGTCACTACTGTTCCTCCAGATAGGCCCTCCTCCATTTCTTGCTGGTTCTAGGTACAACCCCTAGCTTCAGGTCAAACTGCCCTCCCCATAGCTACTTGAAAGCTAATCTGATATTTTTGTTTCTTCACCTGGTTTATGCCTTTCTTCAACATGCTCCCATGCCTAAGCCTTTCTTCTGCCTGAAGAGAGACACTTTAAAAGTTTTAACTTTTTTCTTCAAAGTAGTCAAACATGCATATTTTTCCCTCATGGCATCTGAGCTTTCAGTCTTGTTTAAGGTTTCCTTCACTCCAAGATTATGCAAATATTTTTTTTCTGACAAAAGACAGGAAAATCAAAGTCAAAAGACAAAGAACAAACTGGGGAAATATTTGCAACTTATGACAGTTTAAGGGTGAGTGTCCATATTAAACTCAATTTTTTTCAATTCATAGGATTTTTATTTTCATGTAGTTGAGTCTATTACTCTTCATTAAAGTCCATGATCTTTTAAATGTCAAATGGACAAAACAAGTTTTTTTTCCCATCTGAGGATGAAAATAGATGATGTTTGTAAAAACAACAATAAACATATGTATAATATTATCCCTTTTGTGTAGGAAAAAACCATAACTCTACATATGTATATATTTGTTTAAATAAGTTTATAATAAATGGAGAAAGATGTGGAAGGAATTATGTCAAACTGATAATATCAGTTAACTCCTAAAAATGGGATAGCAAAGAACTTGGGTAAAATGAACATTTTTTTAAAGATTTTATTTATTTATTTGTCAGAGAGAGAAAAAGCACAAGCAGGGGGACTGGCAGGCAGAGGGAGAAGCAGGCTCCCCTCCTGAGCAAGAAGCCCAATACAGGACTCGATCCCAGGACCCTGGGATGTGACCTGAGCTGAAGGCAGACAATTAACTGACTGAGCCACCCAGGTGTCCCCCAAATAAACATTTTTATATATATCTCTGTGCTTATGACTTGCTACAGTGGTATGGAATAACTTGTTATTTAAAAAAAAAATAACCTACACCCTATTCTTCCATACTTCTTCTGATCTCTTAGCCCTGTATTTTGTGTGTATGGGGAAGGGGTTCAGACTAGAGAACTGAAAAGGAACACTAGTTTCCAGAAACTGAGAGAAGTTAAATAACTCACATCTAATAAGCAGAGCTAGGATGAAACCTAAACATACTTAAATTAAGTAGGGAAATAAGATAAGAAATGAAAATAAAATAGGGAAAACTTCCCCTGGAATCTTCTGAAGGGCAAACAATTTAGCAGTCGGTCTCCAAGCAACTGCAGCAAGTTCATCTGGAATTTCTCCTAAAAATCATAACCCTGTGTGCTCCTCCCATATCAGCATCTTCCCAAGACTGGCTACCATGACCTCAAGAAAGGTCATGGATACCAAAAAAGCCCAATTTGCCTCTTGTTATCTTTGTTGGATCACATAAACTGGAACAGTAAACACAAAGATTATTGGTCCAAAGGTTCTGCTTCCTCTCTCTAGAAATCCATCTTCCAAAAGCACCGCTTTCTAAACTGCTGCTCAAGAAGTATCAGTGACTCTCAATGCCTTCCATATTAATTCTAATCTCCACATCCTGGTCTTTGGCATCTTCAAAAAGATGCTCTAGCTGCAGAGGTGCCTGGGTGGCTCAGTTGGTTAAGAGGCCAACTCTTGGTTTCGGCTCATATCATGATCTTGGGGTCCTGGGATTGATGCCCGCATTGGGCTCTGCTCTCAGCCGGGGGCCTGCTTGAGGATTCTCTCTCTCCCCCTCCCACTGCCCCTCCCCCTGCCCTCTCTCTAAAATAAATAAATCTTTAAAATAAAAGATGTTCTAGCCACACTCAATATTGAATAGTGACTTTGTTTTAATCTAAAGGAGTGTAATGGTTATTAGTGGGATATTGGATATCAGAATCTTCACTGGAATCCTAGTTCTGCTACTTAAGAGCTGTACGACCTTGAACAAACTACTTAATCTCTCTGGCCTTCTGTTTTCTCATCTATAAAATGGAGGTGATACAATGCTTCCTTTATGGGATTGTTCTGAGAATGAAATGAGGTAATATATATAAGGAGTTTGCCACAGCACTAGGTTCAATTATATCAGGGACTATTGATATTATTATTATTCCACTGTCAGAAAATAATTTCCATGGAGAAAATTATGTCACCTAGCAACAATCGCTCATGAACTCTTTCTCACTGAAACAAAATAAAGACAATTTTATGGAGCTCAGTCCTTCAGGAAATTTGCAGGAAGTCTTCCAGATATCTAAACCAGCCCATGTTCACACACACACACACACACACACACACACACACACACACACACACAGAAATGCTTACATACAGTTTCCTGCATATAGTAATGTACAAAATCCCCCCACACATATATACCCATGCATATATACTTAGACACACATTCTTTCTAAGTGTTAGAGTATTTTTTTAAATTGTCCTGAATATATATACTTAAAAAATCTCATTGCTGTGCTGAGCAGACCCTCTCAGACACTGCTTATGCCCTTGTAATAAATGTGACTATAATGAAAGGATAGAAAAATGCTGCAGACAAAACTTCCGGGCAAGAGCTGTCTGAAGGTACGCCTCATGGAAACAATGAGCCAGGCGCTGCAGTGAGATACCAGTCTTTCTTTTATATTTAGACATCTTGTAGGATGTTTTTAAGGCAAACCAGATAGACAGATTGCACCTATTACCAGGGAGAGGGGAACTGAGAGAGAAGCTTCTGGGGCTGAGTGCCCTGACATGCATGTGAGCAGAAAGCCCCTCAAACTTGACCCTAAGAAAAAATTTTAATTGTGAGTTTCCTGGGGCCATAAAGATAGAGGTGAGGGATCTAGTTAAGAAAGAGGAGCCTGGGCTTATCTCTTGTAAATATCTGAAGGGCAGCAATTGCCCAAAGATCGCCTTCTCCAGTTAGTCCTACGTGACTCCCTCCGCTACTCCCCAGGCTGAGATCTCATAGCCTCCATGCTTACTTCTGCCATGACGCTTGTCACTCTGTGCTATAACACTCTATATGCCTTGTTTATTATCTAACCTCAGTGCTTAGCATACTGTCTGGCATATGATAGGCACAGTATATATAACTGCTGACTGCTTGTCTATTTACTTTTCTACTCTCCCATATGACTGAGATCATGTATTCCCATGGTGCTCTGTATTTTAGCACCAGTACAACGTTTAGCACATAGTAAATGCTCAGTGTTTATAGAATCAAGATGTTAATTGCCTTGCAGTCTCTTGAGGATTACCTTATATCTTAGTTTCCATATTTGAATAATTGGGATAATAATATAAATAATATGCAATTCTTTTACATAGAATTGCTGGGGGTTAAATAAGTTAATATGTGAAAAGTGCTTGGTCCAGTGACTGCCACAAATTCAATTATTATTATTATTATCAATATCATTATTATCATTATTACTATCATGGCTTCCAGACCTGATGATGGGAATAGGCCCCCTCAAACTGTGTGGGTCTTGGTCAGTATTGGCCCCGGGAATGGGGAGGAGAAGTTGTGCCTGTAGATTTCTCTCTTCCCCATCCCATTACATTGCTTTCACTACACTTAGATACTCTGTGCTGTATTAAAGCTGCAGCTGAACCTAGAGGGTATGCCAGTAAGACTGGAAGCTTTCTGAGGATAGGGCAAACTCACATTCAATTCTGGAATGTAACCCAGAGTTTGGTCACAGGTGACCCTTCAGGATGTTTGCCAAGCTGACTTGAGTGATCGCCATGGATTTTTAGTTATGGTGTGGAAGCTTCATTCTCTTGCTGAAAGGCTTATTATCCCCCTCTTTCACCTCCTCAGCAATCTTCCTGCCCAGGTCCATTATGAAAGGCAGACATAAAAATTCCATAGCAGGGAAATAAAGAGAACACAAGAATCTGCTTGCTGAGCTGATGTTCTTCCCTTGGAAAGGGGGAGAGGTACTTATCCTACTTGCTCAGACCACCTGCACCTTCTTTCCTCTCTCACTTAACACTCTAAAGCTATTAGTTGTGGAGTTTGCTGTGGAGATACTATTAAGAGTGCTAGACTCAGGGGCAGGGAGATGGGAGAATCAGGCATGGCTCTAGTACAGATTTATTGTATAACCCAAAGCCAAGTCATCCCCCCAAATATTAAGATACTCACATTAACACAACCCTTTATATATTACAATTAACCTTTCACATCCATTTTCAAATTTTAAGGCTTAACACAGCTTTTCAAAAAGAAAGAGCAGAGATTTATTAAAATAATATGGAAGGGACTTATATTTTTTATCTATATGACTTAAGTTCTTTTCGTCCTCTGTTTCCAGAAGGCTATCCCCTCCTTAGCCTGACATCCCAAGATCTCCCAGTTCAAATAAACCCTGGGAATGAAGATCATAAGACTTTGGGTCTACTGTTTCTCCTCCCCCAGCCTTAGTTCCCCAAGAAGCCTTCCCTTACTAGTCACTGAGGGACTATATAAATAAGAAATAAGGCACAGACAGGATTGGGCTTGAATCAGTTACTGTACTATAACATCTCGGAGCTTCTGGGTCAACAATTGAATAAGGGAGAATATTGTTTATGTTACAGAGTTGTCTTTCTAAACAGAAAAAGACCTCTTTCTGGAGATGTTTCTGGCATTTTTTTCACTTTAAGTCAAAGCAGTAAGAAAGTATGTTTTATGTTCTCACTGGGGGCCTAATGGGCTGTTCCACTGGTAAAAGATATCACAGCACTGGGCAACCCAATTGAAGAGAAAGGATTGAAAAGGGGAGACTAAAACTAAGTGTTCTCAAAATTAGGAACCCAAGATTTATAAACATTTATCCATTTACATAAACAAATAAGGGGGGAAAGAAAACTACACCTACACTTAGTGCCAGATACATTTGACCCTGGCAACAACTGAGCTGTAGAGCAGATGTAACTGCTGTAAAACAAGAATCCAGGCATTTTAACTCTAGAGCTTCACTCTAGTACTACACTATGCTTTTCTCCGTCTTGGGCAAAGGTGGCCATGGCTCTTCTTCTAAGTCAGTGGTGGGCAATCTTTTTCTGTAAAGGGACAGATGGGAAATATTTTAGAGTTCAGACGCAACAGGTGAATTATTCTTTTCTTTCTTCTTCTCCTTTTTTCCCCCTCTTCCTCCTTCTTTTTAAAACATTGAACAATCATTCTTAGTTTACAAACTTTGGCCTAGGGGCTTTAGTTTACCTACCCCTGTGTCAATGCCCTGAAAGAGACATGTTCTCTGACTCCCCGTGTTGGGTTGCCACCGGCCTTGGCTCTGGTTCTAGGTATGGGAAGCAGCAAAAGAATAGAATGTTATTATGGCTGTGCGTGTTCACTTTTACCTACCTCTTGGGCAGAAGATAAGCAGAAAAGCCATACATACGTATACGTTATATGTCAACTGATTACTGAATGCTTATGGTGTGCCAGACACTGTGCATTACTTCATTAAATTTTACAACATCACTTTGAAGAACAATTTATTACCTCCCTTTTATGGTAGGAGAAAATGAGCCTCAAAAAAGTGAAGTAGTTTGTCCAAAGACACCCGTCAGAAAATAGAGTCGGGATTTGAATCTAGGTGTGTCTGAATCTTGAGCCCATGTACATAGTCATTGTGTAGTTTCACAAAGCATTTGCTGCACCTTACACAAAAAAATACCTGAAATTTATAGTGTGTCATAAATAGAAAAAGAAAAATGAAGATCAAAGAGATGGTGACCCAGACTATTGTAGCAAATATAATTAATTGCTGTATCTTTTGAGCTTCCTAGCAGCCAAGACAAAATTAACAGCATTAATAGTTTCAGTGCAGAAACAAAGTTTTTTTTTTGTAGAAATGAATTATAAAATGAAAAAAACTGTTTTGCTGTTAAGGTTCAACTCTGTATGTGTTAAATGTACTGTTGCAGGCTGACTTTGTTTCTGCTCTGTACAAGGTACTACCTTAGGGGCTGAAGATACTGACATACCTAAGATATAGTTTGGTCACTTCAGGAGATCAAAATCTGGGGAGAGAGACCAATAGGTCAATATCTGACTCTAAAACATGACAGACAAGTAATTGTTCCCTATAGGTATAAGCAAAATAGAATAAAAGTTCATTTCTTAATTTTTCCTCTATGTACTCTTCTTCATGCTGATATATCTATTTCTCATTTAATTGTCACAACAGCCTTGGAAAATAAGTGCTACTGTCTTATTTTACCATTGAGAAAACTGAGGCCCTGGGAGATGAAGCAATTTACCTAAATTCTTGGTTTGTCTAAGTTCTATGTACCTGCTATACCCAATTTTCTTCCTTTTAAAACAAAGAGGCTTTCCAAAATATATATACCAGTTTTGCCTAATGGATCAGGCAAGGATTCATGAAGGAGGTGTCCTTCAAGGTGGGTTTAAAAAGGTAGGGTGTTTGGACAAAAAGAAACTGGGAGAAGGGCTTTATGAGGAGTAAACTGAGTCTTAAGAAGGAGAGTCTGCTAAACTAGAGCTGGTAAGGCCCACTGTGAACCCTGATGATAGGGCTGAGCCCTAAGGATCAAGAGAACTGCTCGTCTTAGGTACAATAGATTAGGTTAGTTGGAAAGCTAGATAAACCTTAAAGATTTTATAGTTAAGTGACTACCTTCTGGCATCATCACATACTCCCACCCCATTTTATGAATAATGATATTGAGGCTCAGAGTGAAGTCCATAACTTGGGACTCTAGATTTTTGATCTCAGGTTCTTCACTTCTCTCAACCCTTGACTTCCCTTTGCTGTGAGGCCTTTATGTGATGCAGACCTCCCTGGAATCTTGCTTTACTGGCTGTGAGGCCTTTCTGTGATGCAGACCTGCCTGGAATCTTGCTTTACTGGTTGGGTTTCCACTTCTAATCCTTCACCTCCACCCCACCTGTCACCATGTGCCCTTTATTTCCCCAGGGTAGTGCTTACTCTTCAAGGTCACTCTTGCAGCCACCAGCACTCCCTGCCCTGGATCACTTGGTGTCCTTGATAACAAAAAAAAAAAGAAGAAGAAGAAGAAGAAGAAGAAGAAGAAGAAGAAGAAGAAGAAGAAGAAGAAGAAGAAGAAGAAGAAGAAGAAGAAGAAGAAGAAGAAAAGCACACTCATAGCTCCTGAGCACAATCCCACACTAGACCTTGTACTGGACAATCTCATATGCTTCTGACTCAAATTTCTGTGAGGTTAGGGACTACTGTCCATATTTTACAGAAGAAGAAACAAAGTTTTCAAGTTATAAATGAACTGCCTTAAGGGAAAACAACTAGTGAGTACTATAGTCAAAGTTTGAACTCAATTCTGTCTGACCCTGAAGCTCTTTCTACCATTTTAAATGGTCAGAACTCTGCCTTCTCCATCCTTATCAGTCATGGGAGGAAAGCAAGACAAGGATACTTATTTCCATCTTATAGCTGTGCTAGTCAATATAGTATGTAGTATCCACATGTGGCTATTTACATTTAGAATAATTGAAATAAAATACAATTTAAAATTCAGTTCCTCAATCACACTAGTCATATTTCAAGTACTCAGAAGACATGTGATTAATGACTTACCGTATTGGATAATGCAGATATAGAACTCATTGAAAGTTCTATTAGACATTTCACGTGACCACAAAAGCCACATGTGGGTAGTGAGTATGATATTGGAGAGTACAAATATAGAACTCATAAAAATGAGAAAGAAATCTGTTTTTATAAGATATTGTCAAGATAGCAGCTGAATATGCCCAATTAACAAACCTGGTTAATAAATTAATAGCATATCAAGGTCTCTGTGGTTCTGCCTTAACACTTGGATGTGGATTAGATAGTCCCCACACAAGTGGTTTACATATCAGTGAGCAATGAGATAGAAAAGAAACTGCACTGGACATGGAAGCCCTAGGTTCAAGTCCCAGCTTAGTTTCTGACCCTGTGACCCTGAACAATTACTCTCTTCTCTCTTTGCCCCAGAGTCTTTGCTCAGTATAATGAAGGAGGTGAATTCAAAGGCCCTTACAGGCCTATGTTCTGTGGGACTGTGAATCAATGGCTGCATTTTCATTAAATTAATTGGCACAGTTCTGTGTAAATGGACTTGTAGAAAATGTTGCCAGGAATTTGGATTATGAAATGCTAACCTCTCTGTACTAAGTGCACAAAGAGAGAGAGAGTAAAGACCAAAACAAAACAAAACAAACAAACAAACAAAAAAAAATGACAGTTATTCCTTGGCTTGCGAGAGCCTTTAATATGGGCATTTGGTCATTGCTTGTCCATGTGTCTGTTTGTCATTTGTTAATCTGTCTGCCTTCTGTCACTAGCTCCTAGAGGGCAAGGGTGGTAGCTTTAGCTATATAATACCAGTCAAAACAGTTCAAAGAAAGATAATCTTTGCTTTGGTAAGTTGCCCTCTCTGAAAAAAAAAGTAGTATTTTGATTTATTCAACAAATAATTATTGAGACCTTATTACGTGCCAGGCATTGTACTGGTGAGCAAAATTTAATCCAGCCTTCTTCCCCAAAGTGCAGAGCTTTGGCTTCTGTAATCCTTCCCAGATGGAAATTTATGGAATCTCTGGTTTTATTTGATGCCAACACAGATATTTCAGACAAGAGGGAGAAAGTTGCAGTTTTTGTATCATTTGGCTACTTGAGTAATCCATGGAACCAAAAGTTTTGAGAAGAGCTAATAGAATTAATGAGCTGTTTGACCTGCTGAAGAACAGCCTCTGAGTCTGAGAAACTAGTGGGTGCAATACTGGGAAACAATACTTCCCGTTCATTTCTCTAACCACCCCCAAACAATACCAAACCCGTGTTTCCTTATCTTTCTTGCTTTACCTTAATCCTCTGTCCCCTTCCCACTTATGCAAGCTACATCCTACTTTCTCAGGGACTTACCCTACTAATACTCAGAAAAGCAAAATAAAACTCATAGTTCTGGATTAGTCTCCTGATCTATAATGCACAGTACTAGAGACTTTCACTTTTGCCTTTTCTCTGTGTGCACCACAACCCTGTGAGTTACAACCCTGAGTATCATCTACTTGATAGATGAGAAAAATGGAAGCTCAGAGAGGGTACATTCTTATCTAAGACTCACAAAGCTAGTGGACTCCAGAACCTGAACTTAAACTCATTTCTTCTACCATTATGGCTTCTCCATTTATTGAAGTGACATAAAATCATTGCCTCACCTAATGAGGTCCTAACATTGCCAGGGCACTAAATGGCTTAACCTACTTACCAATACAAGTCTGTTTGGTTCTGCAAATATTTATGATGCAACTAGTGAGTAGCAGCCTTTGTGAACTATTGCATAAGTGTAGCCATTTAAGAGCATGGATTCTGGAACCAACCATCCTGGATTTGAATCTTGGCTCCATCAATTACTTGCTGTGTGACCACAATGATGACAACATCAGGGCATAAAGATGAATTAGACAGGGCCTTGTTCTCCAGGCCTCTCAGATGAGAATCAGAGCTTTAGCTTAGTACACAGTGTTTAGTAAGTGTTCAATAAGGGTTAGTTACTATTATTTTTATTTTACTCATTCAACAAGCATTTATTGATGCTTAATGTGGCAGGCTCTATTTATGCAGCTACTGGAGACCATAGTTTCTCATGAATCTCTAGGTAAAAAGGAAGTCAGAGAACTCAAAAGGCCTATTTTTTCCAAGTTTTTCTTTAAATTCCAGTTAGTTAACATACAGTGTAATATTAGTTTCATGTATAGAAATTCATCACTTATATACCACATCCCAGTGCTCAACACAAGTGACTTTCCCATCACCATTTAACCCATACCCCCACCTACCTCCCCTCCAGTAAGCGTCAGTGTGTTCTATATAGTTAAGAATCTCTTTCCTGGTTTGCTTCTCTTTTTTTCCCCTATAGTCATCTGTTTTGCTTCTTAAATTCCACATATGAGTGAAATCATATGGTATTTATCTTTGATTGACTTATTTCACTTAACATAATGTACTCTAGCTCCATCCACATCCTTACAAATGGTAAGATTTCATTTTTAGGGCTAAGTAATATTCTATTGTATATATACTGCATCTTCTGTATCCATTCATCAGTTATGGACATTTGGGTTCTTTCCATAATTTGGCTATTGTTGATAATGCTGCTACAAACCCTGCAGTACATGTATCCCTTTGAATCAGTATTTTTCTTTCCTTCTAGCAGAAGCCTAGTAGTGCAATTGCTGGGTCATAGGGTAGTTCTATTTTTAACTTTTTGAAGAACCTCCATACTGTTTTCCATGGTGGCTGTGCCAGTTTGCATTCCCACCAACAGTGTAAGAGGGTTAACTTTTCGCTGCACCCTCCCCAACACCTGTTATTTCCTGTGTTGTTAATTTTAGCCATTTCAACAAGGGTGAGGTGACATCTCATTGTAGTTTTGTTTTGTATTTCCCTGATGATGAGTGTTGTTGAGCATCTTTTCACATGTCTGTTGGCCATTTGCATGGCCTTCTTCTTTAGAGAAATGTCTGTTCATGTCTTCTGCCCATTTCTTCACTGGAATATTTGTTTTTTGGGTGTTGAGTTTGATAAAGTCTTTATAGATCTTGGATACTAACCCTTTATCAGGGATTGTATCTTTGTGACTATCTTCTCCCATTCCATAGGCTGTCTTTTAGTTTTGTTGATTTTTTTTTTCTGTGCAGAAGCTTTTTTATCTTGATAAGTCCCAATAGTTTATTTTTGCTTTTGTTTCCCTTCCCTCTGGAGATGTGTCTAGTATGAACTTGCTATGGCCAATGTCAAAGAGGTTCTCTTCTAGGATTTTGATGGTTTCCTATCTCACATCTAGGTCTTTCATTCATTTTGAATTTATTTTGTGTATGGTGTAAGAAAGTGTTTCTTATACCTGTTTCATTCTTCTGCATGTTGCTATCCAGTTTTCCCAACACCATTTGTGGAAGAGATTCTCTTTTTATCCACTGGATTTTCTCTCATGTTTTGTCAAAGATTAGTTGACCATATATTTGTGGGTCCAATTCTGGGTTTTCTATTCTGATCCATTGATCTATATGTCTGATTTTGTGCCAGTACCATACTGTCATGATCACTACAACTTTGTAATATAACTTGACATCCACAGTTGTGATGACTTAAGCTTTGCTTTTTTTTTTCAAGGTTGCTTTGGCTATTCAGGGTCTTTTGTGGTTCCATACAAATTTTAGGATGGTTTGTTCTAGCTCTGTGAAAAATGCTGTTGTTATTTTGGTAGGCATTACATTAAATATATAGATTGCTTTGGGTAGTATAGACATTTTAACAATGTTTGTCCTTCCAATCCAAGAGAATGGAATGTCTTTCAATTTTATTGTGTCCTCTTCAATTTCTTTCATCAGTGTTTTGTAGTTTTCAGAGTACAGATCTTTTACCTCTTTGGTTAGGTTTATTCCTAGGTGTCTTATTGTTTTTGATGTAATAGTCAATGGGATTGATTCCTTGATTCCTCTTTCTTCTGCTTCATTATAGATGTGAGAAATGCAACAGATTTCTGTAAGTTGATTTTGTATCATGCAATATAACTGAATTCCTGTATCAATTCTAGCAGCTTTGTGGTGAACTCTTTTGGGTTTTCCCCATAGAGTATGATGTTATCTGCAAAGAGTGAAAGTTTGAATTCTTCTTTGCCAATTTGGATGCCTTTTATTTCTTTTCGTTGTCTGCTTGCTGTGGCTAGGACTTCCAGTGTTATGTTAAATAATAGTGGTGAGAGTGGATCTCTGTCTTGTTCCTGACTACAGAGGAAAAGTTCTCAATTTTTCCCCATGGAGGATGATATTAGCTAAGGGTTTTTGGTATATGTCCTTTATTATGTTCCCTCTAAAGCTACTTTGTTGAGGGTTTTTATCATGAATGGATGTTGTACTTTGTGAAACTCTTTTTCTGCATCTGTTGAGAGAATGATATGGTTCCTTTTTTCTTTCAACTTTTTATTTAAATTCTAGTTGGCATATATTGTAAAATTGGTTTCAGATGTAGAATTTAGTGACTCAGCACTTACATACAACACATGTTGCTCATCACAACAAATGCCCTCCTTAATACCCATCACCTATTTAGCCCATCCCCTACCCACCTCCTTCCATCAACCCTCAGTTTGTTCTCTATAGTTAAGAGTCTCTTATAGTTTGCTTCCTTCTCTCTTTTTCCCCTTTCCCTATGTTCATCTATTTTGTTTCTTAAATTCATATGAGTGAAAGTATATGGTATTTGTCTTTCTCTGACTGACTTATTTCACTTAGCATGCTACACTCCAGCTCCAACCACAGAGGATCATATGGTTCTTCTCCTTTCTTTCATGTTGATAGATTTGTGAATATTGAACCACGTTTCAGCCCAGTAATAAATTCCACTTGAGTGTGGTGAATGATACTTTTAATGTACTATTAGATTCAATTTGCTAGTATTTTGTTGAGAATTTTTGCATCCATGTTCATCCGAGATACTGGCCTGTACTCTTTTGTAGTGGAGTCTTTGTCTGGTTTTGGAATCAGGGTAATGCTGGCCTCATAGAATGAGTTTGGAAGTTTTCCTTCCATTTCTATATTTTGGAATACTCTGAGAAGAATAGGTACTAGCTCTTCTTTAAATGTTTTTAGAATTTCCCTTTGAAGCTATCTGGGGCTGGACTTTTGTTTATTGGGAGATTTTTGATTACTGATTCAATTTTTTTGCTGGTTTTCAGTCTGTTCATGTTTCGTATTTCTTCCTGTTTCAGTTTTAGTAGTTTATATGTTTCTAGGATTTTGTCCATTTCTTCTGGATTGTTCAGTTCATTGGCATATAATTTTTTATAATATTCTCTTATAATTGTTTGCATTTCTGTGGTGTTGGTTGTTATTTCTCCTCTCTCATTTGTGATTTTATTTGAGTCCTTTCTCTTCTTTTGTTCAGTCTGGTTAGTGGTTTATTAATTTTAATAATTTCTGTCAAAGAAACAGCTCCTGGCTTCATTGATCTGTTCTACTCTTTTTTTTTTAACTTCTATACCATTAATTTCTGATCTAATCTTTATTATTTCCCTTCTTCTGTTGGCTTTAGGCTTCATTTGTTGTTCTTTTTCTAGTTCACTTGGATATAAGGTTACATTGCTTATTTGAGATTTTTCTTCCTTCTTGAGGTAGGCCTGTTTGCCATATACTTCCCTCTTAGGATTGCTTTTGCTGTATCCCATAGGTTTTGAACCATCATGTTTTCCTTTTCATTTGTTTGCATGTATTTTTATTATTTCTTCTTTTATTTCCTGGTTGACCCATTCATTGTTTAGTGGCATGTTGTTTAACCTCCATGTATTTGTGGTCTTTCCACATTTTTTCTTGTGGTTGACTTCAAGTTTCATAGCATTGTAATCTGAAAAGCTGCATATATGGTGTCAATCTTTTTGTACTTATTGAGGCCTGATTTGTGACCTATTATGTGATCTGTTCTGGAAAATGTACCATGTGCACTTGAAATGAATGTGTATTCTGCTGCTTTAGGATGAAATGTTATGAATATATCTGTTAAGTCCATCTGGTCAAGTGTGTCATTCAAAGCCATTGTTTCCTTGTTGATTTTTGCTGTCCACTGATATAAGGGGGGTGATAATATCCTCTAGTCTTGTATTATTATCAATGAGTTCCTTTATGTTTGTTATTAATTGCTTTATATATTTAGGTGCTCCAAAGTTGGGGGCATAAATATTTACAATTGTTAGATTTTCTTGTTTGATAGTCCCCTTTATTATGATATAGTGCTCCTCTTCATCTCTTGTTATAATCTTTGACTTGAAATCTAGTTTGTCTGATATAAGTACTGTTCTCCTGCTTTCTTTTGATGTTCATTTGCATGATAAATATTTCTCCATTCCCTCACTTTCAACCTGCAGGTGTCTTTAGGTATAAAATGAGCCTCTTGTAGGCAGCATATAGATGGGTCTTTTTTAATCCATTCTGACACCCTATGCCTTTTGATTGGAGCACTGAGTTCATTTACATTCAGAGTAATTATTGATAGGTATGTATTTAGTGCCATCTTATTACTTGTTTTGTCATTGTTTCTGGAGATTTTCTCGTTCCTTTCTAGTCTTTGTCACTTTTCATCTTTCCTTTAGACCCAGAGTCCCCTTTAATATTTCTTGTAGGGCTGATTTCATGGTCATGAATTCCTTTAGATTTGTTTGTCTGGGAAACTCTTATCTCTCCTTTTCTGAACAATAGCCTTGCTGAATAGGGCATTCTTGGATGCAGAATTTTCCCATTCAGCATGTCGAATACATCATGCCACTGTCTTTTGGAAAGCCAAATTTCTATAGAGAGATCTGCTGCTATCATTATGGGATTTTCCCATGTAAGTTGTGGACTTCTGTCTTGCTGCTTTTAGAATTTTTTCTTTATCACTATATTTTGCAAATTTAACTACAATATATGTTGGTGTTGGCCTGCTTTGTTGATTTTGATGGGAGTTCTGTGTGCTTCCTGGATTTGGATGTCTCTTTCTTCCCCCAGATTAGGAAAGTTTTCAGCTATTATTTCCTCAAATAAACCTTCTGCCCCCTTTTCTCTCCTTTTCTTCTGGGGCTCCCATGATAAGAATTATGTTTGATGGGGTTGCTGAGTTCCCTAAGTTTACTCTCATAATCCATCATTCTTCTTTCTCTCTTTTGTTCAGCTTTATTATTTTCATAATTCCATCTTCCATATCACTTACTTGTTTCTCTACTTCTTCCATACCTGTGTCATATCTATTTGGTTTCAAATCTCAGTTCTTACATTTTTCATTTTGTCCTGATTGTTTTTTAGCTCTTTTATCTCTGCAGGAAGGGTCTCTCTGATGTCTTCCATGCTTTTCTCAAGCCTATTGTACATCATTATGGTTGCTTTAAATTCTGGATCAGGCATATTACTTATATCTGTTTTGATTAGATCCCTGGGTGTGACCTTGTTCTATCCTTGGGATGAGTTCCTCTATCTTGTCATTTTGTCTAGATCTCTGCCTTATTCTGTGTGTTAGGAAAGCCTGTTATGTTTCCTGCTCCTGAGAGTAATTGCTTTATGAAGAAGAGATCATATAATGTCCTGGGCCTAGAACTTCAGGAGTGTCTGTGGTGTATGCTGCATGCACTCTGCTGCTGTGTTTTGGTGCTCTATCCCTCAGGTCAGTGGTATGCAGAGGTTCTCCTTGCTTGCAGTGAGGAGTGTCTGGATGTTGGCCAGAATATGATGAGTTTTAACTAGGTGTGATCTGGTCTGCTTGTTAAATGAGATATGATGTTATTTCTACTAAAACTGAAGCTTTGCAGAACTCTAAGGTTAGTAGACTGGTGATTTGGAGAAGGGACCTGCTACACTGGTCCTTAGGCACACTTGCCTCAGAAAAACAGTACCAGCAGAGCTCTGTGGTATGGGACTTGGTGTAAGCAGGTTAGGCAGCCAGTGTTGGCACAGGGCTGTTTATTGAAATTGGTTTATGCGGAGAGGTAGAGTGGGAAAATGGTGCCTATCAGCTCCTTTGTCCCTGGAGAGGGGAATCCATGCTTGTTTCTCTCAGGAAAGTCCTCCCAGAAGAGCAAATATTTTCCCCTCCTGTGTTCTAGGCATTTCTCAGATTGCTGTTTTCACGCTGTCTTTCTCCAGGTTTCTTGCCTGCCTGGAGCAGCTCAGTGCACTTTGGGATCTATCCCAGCCAAACTTGTTGACATTTAAATCTCCAAACTTTAGGGACATGGTGTGGTGTTGACCTACACACCTCTTCTAGGGGAGGGTCATGCCATGCTGAGATTGATGCAGGTTTGACCCAGATGGGCAGTCGTACCAGAACACAGGGCCATGGGTTTTGGTTAAAACCAGGCCAAAGAGCCAGTTTCTGGGTTATTTGTCCTCAGCAGGTATCTCTGCCCTTATGCTGAGGAGTGGCAGAGGGAAATGGCACTCACTGTCTCCTTTGTTCCTGAGGGACATCACTGTGAATACCACCTCTCACATATGCAAGACTGAACAATATCTTCCTATGCACCTTAGGTGTTCCTCAGATTGTGCCGTCTACCCTGAGGTTGCCTGCCTGCCTTCTCTCCAGGAATAAGGCAACACCCTCAGGGTTCTGCCCCAGCCAAGCCCTTGGACCTCTAAAATTCCATTATTTGGCCCCACTAGTTGGAAAAATTAATGAAACTCAGCCCATTTCATTTTCCCAGCCAATGGTTTTGGGGAAGTGGTCTCCTCAGGTGTATCCCTGTGCACTCTACTCTCTCTTGCCTTTTTCTGTGACCAGAGCTCCCTCCCCTCCAGAGCACCCATGACACATTTTTTCCCCAAAGCACATCTCTGCACTTCCCACCCTCCTTGATGTGGCCTCTTCTCTCCCTCTACTTGTGCAGTTTGTTCTGTCAGTCTTCAGGTCAATACCTTGGGTGTTCAGAATGATTTGATATCTACCTAGCTGTGTTCAAAGGATGAGGCAAGCCTAGTGTCCTCCTACTATGCTGCCATCTTAGCTCCCTACCCCAGATATACATTTTATTTTATCAAACCTAATATGGTCTAAATCCAGATTGAGGAATAAAAAACAAGGGACCTGTATTGCCCTTTAAATTAGCATTTCTCCTTTATTGTCCAGAAGAACTTTTGATTTCCTTTTTCATGATTAAATCGTGGGGTCTACAGAATTAATAAAAGATTTCTATCACACCATTTATCTTTAATGGCTACTTTTTTGGGGGAAAGGTAACCCTGATGAGGAATGTCAATTACTCTTGCTTATTTGCTTAGTCAAGTCTCTTTTTTTTTTGCTTGTTGGAGAAAGGAATTGAACTTTTTGGGTTGGTTTTAGACAAGAAAGCGATAGCAGTCTTCATATCCAGTCCATTTTAACTCTTTAAAACCTTGTATCCACACCATATGATAAGGCCACAGTTACCAGAGCCCAAAAGGAAGGAGGACTTCCTGGCTTATTAGTATAACTGAAGGCTATGTGTTCTGCAGTGTTCATATCTCAGAATAAGTGCCAAGGAATGAGGATACATTGATCAGGGGAGACAGGAACACAGGTGAGGAGAGAAATCCTAGGAGATACCTTAGACAGAAAGAATAGATCTTCATTCAACTATATATATTTATTGAACACCTGCTATGTGTCAAGCAATGTTCTAGGTGCTTAAGACATGGAAGAGAACAAAATACACAACAAATATTTGCATGTTGGAACCCATCTGCCATTGAGGAAGAAAGACAATATCTATTGAGAGGATCATATGGCTCTTGTCCTTTCTTTTATTAATGTGGTGTATTACATTGATTGATTTGCAGATGTTGAACGACCCCTGCAAACCAGGAATAAATCCCACTTGGTTGTGGTGAATAATCCTTTTAATGTACTATTGGATCCTATTGGCTAGTATATTGGTGAGAATTTTTGCATCCATATTCATCAGAGATATTGGTTTGTAATCCTCCTTTTTGGTGGGGTCTTTGGTTTTGGGATCAAGATAATGCTGGCCTCATAGAATGAGTTTGGAAATTTTCCTTCCATTTCTGGTTTTTGAAACAGCTTTGGAAGAATAGGTATTAATTCTTCTTTAAATGTTTGGTAGAATTCTCCTGGAAAGCTATCTGGTCCTAGACTCTTGTTTGTTGGGAGATTTTTGATTACTGGATCAATTTCCTTGCCAGTTATGGGTCTGTTCAGATTGTCTATTTCTTCTGTTTCAGTTTTGGTAGTTTATAAATTTCTAAGAATGCATCCATTTCTTCCAGATTGCCTACTGTTGGCATATAGTTACTCATAACGTGTTCTTATAATTGTTCTTATTTCTTAGGTGTTGGTTGTGATCTCTCCTCTTTCATTCATGATTTTGTTAATGGGGGTCCTTTCTCTCTCTCTCTTTTTTGATACATCTGGCCAGGGCTTTATCAATCTTTTAATTCTTTCAAAGAAGCAGCTCCTAGTTTTCTTAATGTCTTCTACTGTTCTGGTTTCTATTTCATTGATTTCTGCTCTGATCTTTATTATTTCTCTTCTCCTGCTGTGTTTAAGCTTTATTTCCTGTTCTTTCTCCAGCTCCTTTGGGTGTAAGGTTAGATTTTGTATTTAAAACTTTTCTTGTTTCTTAAGACTTATGTTTCTATATACTTCCTTCTTAGGACTGCCTTTGCTGCATCCCAAAGGTTTTGAACAGTAGTGTTTTCATTTTCATTTTTTTCATTTCTTTGTTCTGGAAGTTTTTTATATCTCTTATTTTGAATGACAATCTTTCTGGATAAAGTATTCTCAGCTGCACTGTTTTCTCATTTAGCACCCTGAATATGGCATGCCAATCCTTTCTGGCCTTCCAGGCTTCTGTGTATATGTCTTCTGCAAGTCTAATGTTTCTACCCTTGTAGGTTATGTACCTCTTGTCCAGAGCTGCTTTCAGGATTTTCTGTTTGTCTCTGAGATTTGCAAACTGCACTATCATATGTTGAGTTGTTGACCTATTTATATTGATTTCGAGGGGGGTTCTCTGTGCCTCCTGGACTTGAATGCCTGTTTCCTTCCACATATTAAGGAAGTGCTCAGGTATAATTTGCTCCAATATACTTTTTGCCACTCTCTTTTTCCTCTTCCTCTGGGATCCCAATTATTCTAATATTGTTTCACTTTATGGTATCATTTATCTCTCAAGTTCTCCCCTCATGATCCAGTAGTTCTTTATCTCTCTTTTTCTCTGCTTATTTAGTCTCCATAATTTTGTCTTCTATATCACTAACTCTCTTCTGCCTCATTTATCCTAGCCGATTGAGCCTCCATTTTTTATTACATCTCATTAATAGCATTTTTTTCAAATTGATTAGATTTTAGTTATTTTATTTCTCCAGAAGGGGATTCTCTAGTGTCGTCTATGCTTTCTTCAAGCCCAGCCATTATCATTGTAATCATTATTCTGAACTTTAGTTCTGACATCTTACTTATATCCATACTGATTAGGAGCCTGGCAGTCGGTACTGCTTATTTTTCTCTTTTTTGAGATGAGTTTTTCCATCTTGTCATTCAGTCCAGAGGAGAATAGATAAATGAGAGAGCAAAATACTAAAATTGCAACAACAACTCCAGAGAAATATACACTAAATAAATCAGAAGAGACCCAAAACAACAACAACAAAAAATTAAATTAAAAGAGAGATAGTGTAATAAGAGGTGAACAAAACAGAGCAATACACTGGATCTTGTGTGTATTTTGGTCTGTTTGTTAGAAAATTATATCCCAAAATTGTAAAGAAAAAAAACTTATATATGTACAAATATAAAATCAAATACAATGAAAAGAAAGATTGTAAATATAAAAATGAAAGTTAAAAGAAAAAAAAGGAAACAATATAAACAGACAGGTGAACAGAACAGAACAATACACTATATCCTGGGTGTGTTTTTGTCTGTTTCTTAGAAGAAACTACATCCCAAAATTGTAAAGAACAAAAACATATATATATACAAAATAAAATTAAATACAATGAAAATACAGAATGTAACTAAAGATGAAAATTTAAAAAGACTTTTTAAAAAGAGAGAATATAATCAGACAGGTGAAGAGAACAGAACAATACACTAGATTCTGGGTGTATTGTGATCTGTTTGTTAGAAGAAACCTTCTGAAAATTGTAAAAAAGAAAAGCCATATATGTATAAAAATAAAATTAAATACACTGAAAGGATAGAATATAATTGTAAAAATGAAAACTAAAAAAAAAGCTTAAAAAGAGTTGTTAAAATAGGAAATTGGTTGTAAAGGAAAGAGAAAAAGATTAAAATTGAAAGACAAAATAATCATGAAAAAAACCCCATAAATTCTATATACTATTTTCCCCTAGTGCTGGAGTTTTGCAATTCTGTGTGATCGGTACACTTGGTCTTAGCCAGATGTTCTTCCTGATCTTCAAGGGGAGGTCTCTCTTGCACTGATTGTCTGGTGTCTTTGACCCAGGAGGAATTGCACTGCCCTTGCCAGGGGGCTTGGCTAAGTAAGCAGCTCCAGATTGCTCTATGTGGCTTTTGTTCCTTGAAGGCTTTCTGAGCAGCTTTAGAGGATGAGAATGAAAATGGCGGCCTCCCGAGGGAGGAGCAAGATGGCGGAGGAGTAGGAGACCTAAATTTCATCTGGTCCCAGGAATGCAGCTAGATAAAGATCAAACCATTCTGAACACCAACGAACTCAACAGATCAAAGAAAAGAATAGCAACAACTCTCTGAACAGAAAAGTGACCACTTTCTGGAAGAATGACAAGACAGAAAAAATCACCTCAAGAAAAAGAACAAGTACAAACTGCCAGGGACTTAATCAATATGGACATATATAAGATGTCAGAACTAGAGTTCAGAATGATGATTTTAAAGATACTAGCTGGGCTTGAAAAATGCATGGAAGATATTAGAGAAACCCTCTCTGGAGAAATAAAAGAACTAAAATCTAACCAAGTCAAAATCAAAAAGGCTATTAATGAGGTGCAAACAAAAATGGAGGGCCTAACTGCTAGGATAAATGAGACAGAAGAGAGAATTAGTGATATAGAAGACCAAAGGATGGAAAATAAAGAAGCTGAGGAAAAGAGAGATAAACAACTACTGGATCACAAGGGAAGAATTCGAGAGATAAATGATACCATAAGACAAAACAATATTAGAATAATTGGGATCCCAGAAGAAGAAGAAAGAGAGAGAGGGGAAGAAGGTATATTGGAACAAATTATAGCAGAGAACTTCCCTAATTTGGGGAAGGAAACAGGCATCAAAATCCAGGAGGCACAGAGAACCCCCCTCAAAATCAATAAAAATAGGTCAACACCCCGACATCTAATAGTAAAACTTACAAGTCTCAGAGATAACGAGAAAATCCTGAAAGCAGCTCGAGAAAAGAGATCTGTGACCTACAATGGTAAAACTATTAGATTGGCAACAGACCAATCCACAGAGACCTGGCAGGCCAGAAAGGGACTGGCATGATATATTCAGAGCACTAGATGAGAAAAATATGCAACCAAGAATACTATATCCAGCTAGGCTGTCATTGAAAATAGGAGAGATAAAAAGCTTCCAGGACAAAAAAAAACTAAAGGAAATTACAATATAAAACCAGCCCTACAAGAAATACTGAAAGGGGTCCTCTAAGCAAAGAAAGCCTATAAGTAACATAAACCAGAAAAGAACACAGACAATATACAGTAACAGTCACCTTACAGGCAATACAGTGGCACTAAATTCATATCTTTCAATAGTTACCCTGAATGTAAATGGGATAAATGTCCCAATCAAAAGACACAGGGTATCAGATTGGATAAAAAAATAAGACTCATCAATATACTTTCTGCAAGAGACTCATTTTAGACCCAAAGACACCTCCAGATTGAAAGTGAGGGGGTGGAAAACCATTTACCATGCTAATGGACACCAAAAGAAAGCTGGGGTGGCAATCCTTATATCAGACAAATTAGACTTTAAACTGAAGACTATAATAAGATATGAGGAGGGACACTATATCATAATTAAAGGGTCTATCCAACAAGAGGATCTAACAATTGTAAATATCTATGCCCCTAACATGGGAGCAGCCAATTATATAAGCCAATTAATAACAAAAGCAAAGAAACACATCAACAACAATATAATAATAGTGGGGGATTTTAACGCCCACCTCACTGAAAAGGACAGATCATCTAAGCAAAAGATCAACAAGGAAATAAAGACTTTAAATGACACACTGGACCAAATGGACTTCACAGATATATTCAGAACATTCCATCCCAAAGCAACAGAATGCACTTTCTTCTCTAGTGCCCATGGAACATTCTCCAGAATAGATCACATCCTAGGTCACAAATCAGGTCTCAACCGGTTCCAAAAGTTAGGGATCATTCCCTGCATATTTTCAGACCACAATGCTTTGGAACTAGACCTCAATCACAAGAGGAAAGTCAGAAAGAACTCAAATACATGGAGGGTAAAGAGCATCCTACTAAAGAATGAATGGGTCAACCAGGAAATTAAAGAAGAATTTTAAAAAATCATGGAAACCAATGAAAATGAAAACACAACTGTTCAAAATCTTTGGGATACAGCAAAGGCAGTCCTAAGAGGAAAGTATATAGCAATACAAGCCTTTCTCAAGAAACAAGAAAGGTCTCTACACAACCTAACCCTCCACCTAAAGGAGCTGGAGAAAGAACAGCAAATAAAGCCTAAACCCAGCAGAAGAAGAGAAATAATAAAGAACAGAGCAGAAATCCTTGAAATAGAAACCAGAAGAACAGTAGAACAGATCAACGAAACTAGGAGCTGGTTCTTTAAAAGAGTAAATAATATTGATAAACCCCTGGCCACACTTATCAAAATAAAAGAGAAAGGACACAAATAAATAAAATCATGAATGAAAAAAGAGAGATCACAACCAACACCAAAGAAATACAAACAATTAGAAGAACATATTATGAGCAACTATATGCCAGCAAATTAGATAATCTGGAAGAAATGGATGCATTCCTAGAGATGTATCAACTATCAAAACTGAACCAGGAAGAAATAGAAAACCTGAACAGACCTATAACTACTAGGGAAATTGAAGCAGTTATCAAAAATTTCCCAACAAACAAGAACCCAGGGCCAGATGGCTTCCCAGGGGAATTCTACCAAACATTTAAAAAAGAATTAATACCCATTCTTCTGAAATTTTTCCAAAAATTAGAAATGGAAGGAAAACTTCCAAACTCGTTTTATGAGGCCACCATTACCTTGATCCCAAAACCAGACAAAGACCCATCAAAAAGGAGAATTACCGACCAATATCCTTGATGAACATGGATGCAAAAATTCTCACCAAAATACTAGCCAATAAGAACCAACCGTACATTAAAAGGATATTCACCACAACCAAGTGGGATTTATCCCTGGGCTGCAAGGTTGGTTCAACATCCGCAAATCAATCCATTTGATACAATACATTAATAAAAGAAAGAACAAGAACCATATGATTCTCTCAATAGATGCAGAAAAAGCATTTGACAAAATACAGCATCCTTTCTTTTTCTTTTTTTTTTTAAAGATTTTATTTATTTGACAGAGAGAGAGATAGCAAGAGCAGGAACACAAGCAGGGGGAGTGGGAGAGGGAGAAGCAGGCTTCCTACCTTGCAGGGAGACCGATGTGGGACTCGATCCCAGGACCCTAGGATCATGACCTGAGCTGAAGGCAGACGCTTAATGACTGAGCCACCTAGGTGCCCTACAGCATCCTTTCTTGATCAAAACTCTTCAGAGTATTGGGATAGAGGGTACATACCTCAATATCATAAAAGCCAGCTATGAAAAAACCCACAGCGAATATCATTCTCAATGGGGAAAAACTGAGATTTTCCCCCTAAGGTCAGTTACATGGCAGGGATATCCACTATCACCACTGCTATTCAACATAGTACTAGAAGTCTTAGCCACAGCAATCAGACAGCAAAAAGAAATAAAAGGCATCTGAATCTGGAAAGAAGTCAAACTCTCACTCTTTGCAGATGATATGATACTTCATGTGGAAAACCCAAAATCTCCACCCCAAAACTGCTAGAACTCATACAGGAATTCATTAAAGTGGCAGGATATAAAATGCACAGAAATCAGTGGCATTCTTATACACCAACAAGACAGAAGAAAGAGAAATTAAGTAGGCGATCCCATTCACATTTGCACCCAAAACCATAAGATATCTAGGAATAAACCTAACCAAAGACGCAAAGAATCTGTACTCAGAAAACTATAAAATACTCATTAAAGAAATTGAGGAAGACACAAAGAAATGGAAAAATGTTCCATGCTCATGGATTGGAAGAACAAATATTGTGTAGATGCCAATGCTACCTAGAGCCATCTACACATTTAATGCAATCCCTATAAAATACCATCCACTTTTTTCAAGGAAATGGAACAAATAATCCTAAAATTTGTATGGAACCAGAAAAGACCCTGAATAGCCAGAGGAATGTTGAAAAACAAAAGCAAAGCTAGTGCCATCACAATTCCGGACTTTAAGCTCTATTACAAAGCTATAATCAAGACAGTATGGTACTGGCACAAAAACAGACACATAGATCAATGGAGCAGAATAGAGAACCCAGAAATGGACCCTCAACTCTATGGTCAACTAATCTTCGACAAAGAAGGAAAGAATGTCCTGTTAAAAAAAGACAGTCTCTTCAGAAATGGTGTTGGGAAAATTGGACAGCCACATGCAGAAGAATGAAACTGGACCATTTCCTTACACCACACACAAAAATAGACTCCAAATGGTTGAAAGACCTAAATGTGAGATTGGAGTCCATGAAAATCCTAAAGGAGAACACAGGCAGCAACCTCTTCGACCTCAGCCACATCAACTTCTTCCTAGAAACATCACGAAATCAAAGGGAAGCAAGGGCAAAAATGAACTATTGGGACTTCATCAAGATAAAAGCTTTTGCACAGCAAAAGAAACAGTCAACAAAACCAAAAGACAACGGACAGAATGGGAGAAGATATTTGCAAATGACATATCAGATAAAGGGCTAGTATCCACAATCTATAAAGAACTTATTAAACTAAACACCCAAAGAACAAATGATCCAATCAAGAAATGTGCATGAGACATGAACAGACATTTTTCCAAAGAAGACATCCAAATGGCCAACAGACACATGAAAAAGTCCTCAACATCACTCGGCATCAGGGAAATCCAAATCAAAACCTCAATGAGATACTACCTCACACCTGTCACAATGGCTAAAATTAACAAGTCAGGAAACGACAGATGTTTGCAAGGTTACAGAGAAAGGGGAACCCTCCTACACTGTTGGTGGGAATGCAAGCTGGTACAGCCACCCTGGAAAACAGTATGGAGGTTCCTCAAAAAGTTGAAAATAGAGCTACCCCATGATGCAGCAATTACACTACTGGGTATTTACCCCAAAGATGCAAATGTAGGGATCTTAAGGGGTAAGTGCACCCGGATGTTTATAGCAGCAATGTCTACAATAGCCAAACTATGGAAAGAGCCATAATGTCCATCGATGGATGAATTGATAAAGATGATGTGGTATATATACACAATTGAATATTATGCAGCTATCAAAAGGAATGAAATCTTGCCATTTGTATGACATGGATGGAACTGGAGGGTATTATGCTGATCAAAATAAGTCAGTCAGAGAAAGACATGTATCATTTGACCTCACTGATATGAGGAAATCTTAATCTCAGGAAACAATCTGAGTGTTGCTGGAGTGGTGGGGTTGGGAGGGTTGAGGTGGCTGGGTGATAGACATTGGGGAGGGTATGTGCTATGGTGAGTGCTGTGAATTGTGTAAGACTGTTGAATCACAGACCTGTACCTCTGAAACAAATAATACATTATATGTTAAAAAAAGAAGAAGAAGAAGATAGCAGGAAGGGAAAAATAAAGGGGGTTAAATCAGAGGGGGAGATGAACCATGAGAGACTATGGACTCTAAGAGATTGAGAGTTCTAGAGGGAAGGGGCTTGGGCGGATAGGTTCGCCTGGTGATGGGTATTAAAGAGGGCATGTACTGAATGGAATACTGGGTGTTATATGAAAACAATGAATCATGGAACACTATATGAATAACTAATGTTGTATGTTTAGTAACATAACATAATAAAATTAAAATAAATAAATAAAATGCTACTGAACAACAACAACAACAACAAAACGGAAAGAAAATGGCGGCCTCCCAATCTCCAGTCCCAGAGCTGAAAGATACCCCCTACTCCTCAGTGCACCCTCAGGGAAAAGCAGTCAATCACTCTTGTCTCCCTTGTTTCCATCCACACTCGTGCCCACCCAGCCTGAGACTGAGCATTTCTATCTCAGGAACGTGACCCCACTTCAAGTCTCCAAACCCTGCAGACTCCTGCTGTGTGCATCCATGCCACACTGGAGGGCATAAGATCTCACCACAGTTCTGCCTCTTGCTGAGCCCCTGCTCAGAGTGCGGTCGCCTGATCATGCCACATTTCGGAATTTATAGCAACACTGAGTAGAAAGCCCACTCCTGATCTTGCTGTTTGCAGCCAGCTTCCCTGCTCCAATTCTTGGGAACTCTGCTGCACTGAGGCACCCCATTCTTTTTGTGACCCTGGGTATCCTAAGACTACATTGTCCCACCTAGGATTCTGCCCTGCTTTGCCACATGAAAGCCTTTCAGGCAGGGACATCCCTCACCGGAGCAGACTACTAAAATGTTCTGATTTTACCACTGCATATCACTTTCCGGTAGCTGGCTTACAGAGGTTCCCTCCCCCCTCAGTTTATCTTCTGATATATTGTCTCAGATGCCCTTCTCCACACATCTTTCCTTGCAAAAACTGGTCTCTTTTCTCCTTGCAGAATTACAGCAATTCTTTTCTTAGCTCTCTGGTTGAGTTCACAGGTGTTCAGAATTATTTGATGGCTATCTGGCTGAATTCCAGGGCCCGGGTGAAACTAGGGTCCCCTACTCTTCTGCCATCTTCCTCCTTCTCCCCCTTTTCATCCATTTTGAAATTATTTCTATGTATGGTATAAAAATGTGGTCCAGTTTCATTCTTTTGTCTGTTACTGTCCAGTTTTCAACACTACCTGTTGAAGATACTGTCTTTTTCCCATTGGATATTCTTTTCTACTTTGTCAAAGATTAATTTACCATATAGTTGTGGGTTCATTTCTGGAATTTCTGTTCTGTTCCACTGATCTATTTGTCTATTCTTCTGCAGTACCATGCTGTTTTGATCACTATACCTTTGGAATATAACTTGAAGTCCAGAATTGTGATGCCTCCAGGTTTGCTTTTCTTTTTCAAGGTTGATTTGGCTATTCAGGGTGGGGTCTTTTGTGTTTCCATACAAGTTGTAGGACTGTTTGAACTCTGTTAAAAATACTGTTGGTATTTTGATAGGGATTACATTAAATGTATGGTTGCTTTCGGTAGTAGGAACATTTTAACAATATTTGTTCTTCCAATACATGTGCATGGAGTGTCTTTTCATTTCTTGTGTCATCTTCAATTACTTTCATTAGTGTTTTATAGTTTTCAGAGTACAGGTGTTTCACCTCTTTGGTTAGTTTTATTCCTAGTTATTTTTTTTTTCAATGAGAAGTAAGAAATATATATTTTATTTATTTATTTATTTTTATTATGCTAAATCAGCCAGCATATAATACACCATTAGTTTTTGATGTAGTGTTCAACAATTCATTAGTTTTGTATAACACCCAGTGCTCATCACAACACATGCTTTTCTTAATGTTACGGTCTTTGGTGTAATTGTAAATGGGATGGTTTTCTTATTTCTCTCTCTCTGATGTTTCAATATAGAATAGTATAGTATATATTATATAGAAATGCAATAGAGTTCTGCACATTGATTTTGTGTCCTGTGACTTTCTTGAATTTATCAGTTCTAGCAGATTTTGTGTGGGGGTCTTTTAGGTTTCCTATATAGAGTATCATGTCATCTGCAAATAGTGAAAATTTGACTTCTCCCTTGCCAACTTGGCTGCATTTTATTTCTTTTTGTTGTCTGATTTCTGTGTCTAGGACTTATAGTGCTATGTTAAATAACTCTGGTGAGAGTGGACATTCCTGTCTTTTTCCTGAACATAGAGGAAAATCTCTCAGTTTTTCCATGTGGAGGATGATATTAGGTGTGGGCTTTTCACATATGGCATTTATTGTGTTGTGGTATGTTTCCCTCTAACCCAACTTTGTTGAAGGATTTTACCATAAATAGATATTGTAATTTGTCAAATGCTTTTTCTGCATATTGAAATCATCATATGGTTCCTATCCTTTCTTTTAGTAATGTGATGTATCACATTGATTGATTTTTGAATATTGAACCACCTTTGCAATCCAGGAATATATCCCACTTGATTGTGGTGAATGACCCTTTTAATGTATTGTTGGATTTGGTTTGCTAGTATTTTATTGAGGACTTTGACATCTGTGTTCATGCAGGATATTGGACTATAGTTCTCTTTTTTAGTGGTGTCTTTGTCTGGTTTTGAAATTAGGCTAATTCTGGCTTCATAGAATGAATTTGGAAGTTTTCCTTTCTTTTTCTATTTTTTTGCAATGTTTGGGAAGAATATATATTAACTGTTCTTCAAATGCTTGGTAGATTTCACCTGTGAATCTATCCAGTACTAGAGTTGTTTGCTGAGAGTTTTTAAATTACTGATTCAATTTCTTTGCAGGTTATCAGTTTGTTCAAATTTTCTATTTCTTCCTGTTTCAGATTTGGTAGTGTGTGTTTCTAGGAATTTTTCATTTCTTCCAGATTGCCCAGTTTGTTGGCATATAATTTTTCATAATATTCCCTTATAATTGTTCACATTTCTGTGGTGTTGGCTGTTTCTTGTCTCTCATGTATGATTTTATTTATTTATTTAGGTCCTTCCTTTTTTCTTTTTGATGCATCTGCATAGAGTTTTATCAATTTTGTTATTTTTTTCCAAGAAACATCTCCTGGTTTCATTTATCTGTTCTATTGTTTCTCAGTTTCTATATAATTTATTTCTGCTGTGATCTTTATTATTTCCTTCCTTCTGCTGGTTTTTGGCTTTGTTTTTTTTTTTCTAGCTCCTTTGCATATAAAATTTATTTCTTTACTTGAGAATTTTCTTGCTGATTGAACTAGACCTGTATTGCTATATACTTCCTTCTTAAGACAACTTTTGCTGCTTCCCAAGGGTATTGTACTTTTTTTAATTTTCATTTGTTTCCATGTAATATTTTATTTCTTCCTTGATTTCCTGGTTGACCCATTTATTGTTTAGTAGCATGTTGTTTAAATTCCATGTAATTGTGGTATTTCCAGATATTTTCTTGTAGTTTACTTCTAGTTACATAGTGTTGTGATCAGAATAGGTGCATGGTATGAATTCAGTCTTTTTGTACCTGTTGAGGCTTGTTTTTTGACCTATTATGTGATATATTCTGGAAAATGTTCCATGAGCCCTTGGAAAGAATGTGTAATCTGCTCTTTTACACTGGAATGTTCTGAATATAACTGCTAAGTCCATCTGGTCCAGGTTGTCATTTAAAACCATTGTTTCCTTGTTTTTTTTTTCTATTTTGATGGTCTATCCATTGATGTAAGTGGGGTGTTAAAGTACCCTACTATTATTGCATTAGTTTCAGTTAGTTCCTTTGCATTTGTTATTAAAGTTTTATATATTTGGGTGCCTAAATATTTACTATTGTTAGACCTTCTTATTGGATTGTTTCCTTCATGATTATATAGTGCCCCTCTTGGTCTCCTGTTACAGTCTTTGTTTTATAATCTAGTTTGTCTGATATAAGTATTGCTACTCCAGCTTTCTTTTGGCCACCCTTTGCATGATAGATGTTTCTCCTTCCACTTACTTTCTTATTTTTAAGATTTTATTTATTTATTTGACACAGAGAGAGAGATCACAATCAGGGGAAGCATCAGAGGGATAGGGAGAAGTAGACTCCCCACTGAGCAGGGAGGCTGATGTGAGACCCAATCCCAGGACCCCAGGATCATGACCTGAGCTGAAGGCAGACACTTAACCAACTGAACAACCCAGGCGCCCCTCTCCTTCTACTTACTTTCAATCTGCAGGTGTCTTTAGGTCTAAAATGTGTCCCTTGTAGGCAGCATATACATGGTTCTTGTTTAATTATCATTCTAATACCCTATGTCTTTTGACTAGAGCAGTTAGTACATTTATGTTCACAGTAATAATGAATATATATGTACTTAATATCATTTTATTAATTGTTTTGCTATTGTTTCTGGAGATTTTCTCTGATCATTTTTGATCTCTCCTTTCCACTCAAAGTGTTCCCTTTAATATTTCTTGTAGGGCTGGCTTAGTGGTCATTAACTCCTTAGTTTTTTTGGTCTGGAAAATTCTTTATCTCTCCTTTTATTTTGAATGATAACCTTGCTGGATGAAGTATTCTTGGCTGCAGAATTTTCCCATTCAGAACTTTGAATATATCATGCCACTTTCTTTTGGCTTGGTAAGTTTCTGTTGAGAAATCTCCAGCTAGCCTAATGGGTTTTCTCTTTTAAGGTAAGGACTTTTGTCTTGCTGCCTTTAAGATATTTTCTTTATCACTGTATTTTGCAAATTTAATCACAATATGTCTTGGTGTTTTCCTGCTTTTTAAAATTTTGATGGAAGTTCTCTGTGCCTCCTGCGTTTAGACGTCTATTTTCTTCCCCAAATTAGGAACTTTTTCTGCTTTTATTTCTTCAAATAACTTTTCTGACCCCTTTTCTCTCTCTTCTTCTGGGACCTCCATAATACAATTGTTATTATGTATGGTAGAGTCGCTGAGTGCCCTAAGTCTTTTCTCGTGTTGCATAATTATTTTTTTCTCTTTTTTTCAGCTTCAGTACTTTGTCCATTACTTTGTCTTCTAGGTCACTAATTCGTTCCTCTGCCTCTTCCAGACTCCTCTTCACTGCATCAAGTGTGCTTCTAATCTCATTTTTTGCACTCTCTATCTCTATGGTTAGGGTCTCACTGATGTCTTTTATTTTTTACTCAAGTGCAGTGAGTATACTTATGCCTGTTGCTTTAAATTCTCTATCAAGCATGTTTCTTATATCTTTTTTGTTTTATCTCTGGCCATGGCCTTATCTTTTTCTTTCATTTTGGATAAATTCCTCAATCTTTGCACTTTGTCTAAGTCTCTGTATTCTGTGGGTTAGTAAAGCCAGCTATGTCTCCTGCTCTTGACAGTAACAGCCTCATGAAGAAGAGGCATGTAGTGCCCAAGGCCTAGCACTTCAGAGAGTGTCTCCAGTGTGTACTTGTTTTGCTCTGTTGTTGTGTTTTGGCTGCTCAGTCCTTCAGGGTTTGGTCCCTGGCCTGAATGCAGTGAGATTTAGCTAGGTGTGCTCTTGTCAGCTTATGAAATGAGACGTGACACCACCTCCACCAGAACTGAGGCCCTGGAAAACTCTGGTCAAGAGATGCAATATGGGCAGGGGTTTGTTCTGGTGTTCTAGGGGAGGGGCCAGGCATGCTGGGACTGAGTCAAGGGTGTCTGAGAAAGAAAGTCCCACTGGAGTGCATGGTGTGGGGTTTGGTGAAAGCATGTCAGGTGGCCAGTGTATGTTCTGCACTGCTTCCATCAGGTGTCTCTCTGTTTATGCTGAGGGGCAAGGGAGGAAAATGGCGCCAGCCAGTTCCTTTTTTCCCCAAAGAGGTATCTCTGTGAACACTGCCTCTCTTAGACATGCTCTGAGAAGGGCAAATAATCTCCCCATTGTGTGCCTCAGGCACTCTTCAGATCACTGTTTCCACATTGTCTGCCCCCAGATTATTTGCATTCCTTCTCTCCAGGAGCAGTGCAACTTAACCCAGACAAGCCCATTGGCTCTAGGCTTTAAGCTTTACTGGTTGTAAGAACTCATGAAATTCAGCCCCTCTTGTTTTCCAAGCCAGTGGTTCTGGGGAAATATTCTTCTGTGTTCTGCTGTGTGCTCCTGTCTCTCACCATTCTCCTTGACCATGGCTCCCTTCCCTCCACAGCATCCAGTATCCATTTCTCTCTTAAACCATGTCTCTGCACTTCTATCCTTCTTCAATATGGCCTCATTTTCTCTTTCATTAGTTGTGGAGCTTGTTTTGTCAGTCTTCAGGTCAATTTCTGGGGTATTCAGGATGATTTGATGGTTATCCTGTTGTGTTCATGGGACAAGCTGAGCCTAGGGACCTCCTACTCTGCCACTGTCTTCCTCTCTCTTTAAGGAGTACAAATTTAAGTCTTGTCCTGTATCTGTGGTTTGTAAAATGTGTTTCTTAAAGCTTTATATGCAAGAGAGATCTTTCAAGAGCTTTGCAAATACTTTGTTCAGAATTCCTTTTTAAAATATGTACTTTTATGTTTTCAGCTATTAAGAAAAAACTGTAATGAAAACAACACACATAAATGAATAAAATTGACAATAAATGAACCATTAAAAAGCAACACATAATCAAATTATTATATGTTCACTCTGGTCATCAAAAGAAACTAATTATCATTGGTAGATTTTATAATAAGTAAACATATAAATTTGAATTTACAGAATAAATTTGTGTTAATAAAAAACACATATTTCCATGTATATATTTAGATTCTTTGTAATAATTATATGGAACACAGAAGTTTTATAATCACCCCCTCCTCAAAACAAATAAACAAACAAAATTTGAAAATCAATAGGTTTACATGATTTTTTACTGGTTACTTTCAACTCTAATAACAAAAGCAATAACAGCAATGATATAAGCTAAGTCTTACTGTGCCAGGCAGTGGGCTCAGTTTTCTACATCTCTCAGAGCAGATAATCACCAACAGTTCTGAAACTTACTAAATGTATTGGTGCAAATGAGCTGCAAATATGCCAATAGCTCCAAAGTGATACTTGTGCCAACAGATCTCAAGCATTTCTTTGTTCTCATCTTGCAAAATTCCCCTGAAAGCAGAGTACCTACAGAAAGACCCCTGCCTCTTCAATGTGTGGCCTCTTTCCTCTATGCTGGCAGCTATCTGGCACAAGCAAAATCTCCATCTGCAGTCACTGAACACTAGCTGGGATGAAAATTAGCACCTTTTCCCTCATAAAGTCCCCCACTTTATGAATGTGACAGTCACCCTTTCCTTTCACCAGCTCATTTCTCTAAAATCTGCTGCCTGCTATCAGATTGCTATCATCTGCTTGTGCCTTCCTGACTGCTAAGTGGATTCCTTCCAGTGTCACCAGGTGGCAAGCTCTGAGTCAAGGGAGTAAGAGGACCAGGCTGACTGTTTCTGGGTGGCAGCATCCAGCTAGCACTGGAAGAGAGGTAATGAGGCATGCTGGGAAGTGAGAAGGTAGGTTGCAATTGGTTCCAGTGCTGACATAGACCCTCAAGGGCCACCAACATGTTGACTCTTCCTGCCTACACATTCTCTTAGAAAGACATGCCCATTAATGACCTACCACCACACTCAGAGCAAAAGCCAAAAGTCCTACACTATATGCACCTACTACTCCCTTACCCCTCTGACTTTATCTCTTGCTATGCTCCCTCTTACTCCTCTCTACCTGGTTTTCTTGCTGTTCCTCAAACACACCAAACATTCTCCCACATCAGTGTTAGCCTCCTTCCCCAGATATCCACATGGCTCATTACCTCACTTTCTTCAAATATTTGCTTAAACACTTCTTTTTAGTTGATTTTTTTGACCACTCTACTTAAAAGCGAAACATGCCACCCCTACTAGTACTTCTTATTTTTCCTACTTTATTTTTCTTAATAAAATTTACCACTAACAGACCTACTTTATATTCACTTATTTATTATCTCTCACCTCCCACTAGAATATAGTTTTTGTGAGGGCAAAGACTTTGTTTTGGTCACTATTCTATCCCCAGTAATTAGAATAGTGCCTGACACACAGTAGATGCTCAGAAAATACTTGTTGGATGAATGTCTGGAGTTTAGATTTGAAAAACGTTTAGATTCCAACCCAAGGTGACCTCTGGTCTGGGCCAGTGAGAAAAACCTTGGATTGAGTGTCAGAAGATCTGAGTTCAAATTATGGCTGTATCAAGAGGATGCTGGGGCAATGGCAGAGTAGTAGGACCCTGGGGTCACCTCTTGCCACGTGGCTGCCTAGAGAACACCCACATAGGCATAAATAACCCAGAAAGCAGCCCAAAAACTGGCAGAACAGACTCCACAGCCTGATGTAGACAAGAGGCCACAGCAAAGCAGATCCACCCCTTCCAATTGCTCTTGGCAAGATCCCATCAAAGCAGTGCCACAAGCCTGGCAGTGTGTGTGTGCAGCCCAAACAAAGGTCAACACCACTCCAAAGTGAGTCCTGCTCCAGGGAGAGGAGAAGATAACCACACCCCAATATGACTGTGACCCCAGCAGTGGGCTGGAGGCAGGCAGCTGGTCTGACTGCAGGCCCCACCCACCAACAAAAACTTCTCATGGGGCAATGAAGGGAAAGTGCCTGCAGTTTGGTGCTACTTCATTTCTGGCAAACACCTGCTCTGACTCAACTCAAGCCCAAGGCAGCCCTGGACCAGCCCACTAACCCCACAGGTGCCAGACTCTGCCTACAACAGGTAGAGAGCCATCTCAGGATGGACTGAAGGCAAACACAGCTCTGCCATGATGGTAGGACACCCCTGCAGCAACACACATAGAAGACACCCCTGAAGCACCATTTTTTGGTGAAAAGGAGACATTGTTTTGCAGGACATCTTCTTCATAAAGCCACTACCTTCAAGTGCGGGAGACATAGTGGACTTTCCCTAACACATAGAAACAGACACAATAATAGACAAAATGAGGAGAGAGAGGAATATGTCCCAAATGAAAGAGTGGAACAAAATCAGAGCAAGACACCAAAACAAAATAAAGATAAGTAATATGTCTGATAGCAAATTTAAAGTAATGCTTATAAAGATACTCGCTAGAATTGAGAAAAGAGAGCAGAACCTCCTTGAGACCCTCCCCCAAGAGAGAGGAGATGTAAAAAAGAACCAATTAGAGATATTGGACTCACTAAATGGAAATAAAAATAGACTACCTGGAATAAATAACAAATAGGGGGAAGTAGAAAAACGGATCAGCCACCTGGAGGACAGAATCATGGAAAGTAATCAAGCTGAGCAGATGGAGGGAGGGAATACGCAAAATGAGAATAGACCCAGGGAACTCAGTGACACTGTCAAGCATAACAGTCATATGATAGGGATCCCAGAAGGAGAAGAGCAAGAAGAGGGGGCAGAAGATTTGTCTGAAGAAATAATAGCTAAAAACTTCCTGAATCTGGGGAAGGAAAGAGAAATCCAGACACAGGAGTCACACAGAGAACCCCCAACAAAACCAACCCAAAGAGGTCTGCACTAAGACACAAAGTAAATATGATGGCCGAAAGTAGTGATAGAGAATTTTAAAAACAGCAAGATAAAGGAAAGCAGTGACATATAAGGGAAACCCCATACAGCTATCAGTGGGATTTTCAGCAGAAACTTTGCAGGTAAGAAGAAAGCGGCATGATAAATTCCAAGTGCTAAAAGGAAAAAAATCTACTGCCAAGAATACTCTATCCAACAAAGCTTTCATTTAAAATAGAAGGAGAGATAGAGTTTTCCAGAAAAACAAAAGTTAAAAGCAAAACCAGCCACATCCCTGTCACCCACAATGCCATCAGCCTGTGGGTCCCAAATTCACAGTCCAAGCTGCCCTCCTGCCCAAGTCAGCATGCAGAGCCTGCCACCTGCTCAATGCCAAGTCAACACGCCTTCACCTCAGATTGACAAGGACTCAAACTGACACTCTTCCCCTCAAATTCCAGCCCCTGTGCTCTAGTTTGTGCACAAAAGTGGGCATAATTATAACAGCAGAATGAAGCAACCCAAACACTGACACTAATTCTGTGGAATATATAATGGATAAAAGGAGTGTGCTAGGCTGAGAACATCTCCAACAAGCATTTCAAAGAGCAATACATACAGCATGATTTTGGTTATTAAAAGAAACAAACCTGGAAAAAATAAAACAAGATGAAATCAAAGAGGGAGACAAACCATAAGAGACTCTTAAGTATAGGAAACAAACTGAGGGTTCTTGAAGGGGAGGGGGGTGGGGGGATGGAGGTAGCCAGGAGATGGGCATTAAGGAGGGCACTTGATGGAATGAGCACTGGGTGTTATATTCAACTGATGAATCACTGAACTTTACCTCTGAAACTAATAATACACTATATGTTAATTAATTGAATTTAAATAGAAAAGGAACCCCCCCAAAATTATGGCTGTATCACCCACTAGCTAAATTAAGTTGAATAAGTCATAACAGATTTTATGGATCTCAGTTTTCTAATGCTGATATAGTGATCATAATAATGATTAAATGAAAGCACACTTGGAAACGATTAAACTACAGATAAATATTGGATTTCATTTTACATAAAACCCCTATGTCTATCCCTGGAAAGATATTACCCAAGTCTAAAGATCTCCAGGGGCAAGAGAGTATCTGTCTCTTCAGACCCTTGCCAACACTGAATATTATTAACTTTTTTTTTTTTGCCAATCTGCGAGATGAAAATTGTATCTTCCCATTTCAATTTGCATAATTTTTATTATAACAATTATAGCATCATTTTCAATGTTTATTCACCATTTAGCTTTCCTTTGTCATGAATCTCCTGTTCATATGTTTTATCCATTTTTTTGTTGTTGGAAATATTGCCATTTTCTTACCAATGTATGACTTATTTGTAGCGTATGAAAATTAGCCCTTTTTCTATTGTGCATATTAGCAAATACTCTTTTAGTTTATCATTTCTATTTCTCTAGTTCATCATTTGTTTTTTGTAACCTTTGTTTCTAGATTATTTTTTGGCAATACAAAGGAGATTTCTAAATTATTATTTTAATATGGTCAAATGTATCATTTATTTTATTTATGGTTTCTAGATTTTGTTCTTGCTACAAAGGTCTTTACCATAACAAGATTATAACTATATTTGCTAACATTTTCTTATAGAATTTATATGTTTCTGTTTGTTTTCATATTTAACACGTTTGGAATTTATTTTGGTGTAAGTATGAAGGCTTTTCTTTTTCAAATAGTCAGTTTTTTGCAAGATCAATTATTAACACTCTATCAATCACTTATCAAAAATAAAGCCTTTATAATATGCTAAATTTCCAAAAATAGTTTCAGAACTCTTATTTCGTTCCACTGCTTTCTGTACTTTTTTCCCAGTGCCAAACTATTTTACTCTGTATAGCTTTATAATATGCTCTTTTTAAAATATCTGATAGGGCTGACCTCATGCAGTTCTCCCTTCCTCACTCTCTCACTCCCTCTCTCACAGTTCATGTCATATTACTCTTCTAGTTCAGAATTTTTCTAGATTTTTTACAAATAAATTTACAAGCATTTTTTTTCAAATTTTCTCCAACATCCTTGCCAATATTTCTATTGTAAATAACATCTCATATTTTTTTAAAAATTTCTTGGACAGCATACAGCAATATCTTTCCATTTACCTATGTCTTCTTTTAAGACCTTTTTATTCTTTGTGTAGGTAATGTGCATTTTGTGTTTACTTATAAGAATTTTATCTTTTTGGTTACTATTATAAATAGGATATTATACAATTACATTTTCTATCTAATTGGGCACTGGGAAGCTATAGAATTTATGTAATAAAGCCATAACCAGCCATCTTAGTGAATTATCTTATTGCTTTGAATAGGTTTTAGTAATTTATCTTTTCAGGGTATGCAGTACTATGTATCTACCAATGAAATCAAGGTAATTTTCAAATGTTTATAACTTTTATTTCTTTCTTTTGTTTAATTGCCTTGGCTAATGTTTTCAGAACATTTAAATAATATTGGAGATAAGTTGCATTCGTATCCTGTTCCATTTGATGAGATAATTCTAATGTTTCACCATTAAGGATGATCCAGACACACACACACACACACACACACACATATATGGTATAGATCTACATATTTCTTTTTTTAGAAATCAGTAATGCATGTTAGATTTTGTCAAATGCCTTCTTGGAAACTGATGAGATATCACAGGTTGTCTCCTCTGGCTATTAATATAGTGAATTATATGAACATATTCCTTAATATTAAAACATTACTGTCTTTGCGTAATGAACTCCTCTACTTTGTCTTGATATAATTAATACAGCATTACAAAATCTACAGACCTTTATTCACAATTACAAAATTTAAAACTTTGAAAAACAAAAAAGAAAAAAAAAACAACCCCTCAAAACCCAAAAAAACACTAATCCGGCAGTAAAACCTGATATGAACAGATGCAAAATTATAGACTTTATTTTAATTATTGTTACTCTTTATACATTTTGCTTCTGAGATATTAAGTGTTTGACTATATGATGCTTTCCCATACCCCAATAGAAATGTTGCATAATAAACAATGAAGTCACCATGTTACATATCTAAAATTTAAAACACTGAATTCTAAAACAAATTTGGCCCCAGCACTTGCATACAAGGGAATGTAGATCCCTAATACATGATGGAGTGCAGAAGGAGAGACAGGGCAGAGTGATCAATCTTTGAGCTGGGCTTTGAATGATGAGTAATAGTTCGCATGAGAAAGAAAGAAATGGCATTCCTGGCAGACACATGAGAAGAATTGGTATGTTTTGAGAAAAATAAGTTCAGTATGGCTGAAAGGTAGGATGTGTGGATGAAAGGAGTGGTGGAAAATGAGGCTAGTCAGATAAACTTGAAACAAATTATGATGGCCTTTGCATGCTAAATATGAACTAAATACTCTTGTGTCTGAGATACTTCTACAGTAATTTGAAGGTGGGAATGGGGATAAAATATTGGGTGGGGCAGAGACAAGAGTTAGAGCATGAAAAGAAAGGAAATAAAAGAATAGCCTCTGAAAACCCAGAATACTTAAAGTGGCAAATTCCACATTGAGAAGCAGGGTGGGGGGAAAATTTCCTTTTAGGTTAAAACAATCCCAGCCTTCTAAAAAGTCCAGAAAACCTAAGAAAAGAGTCACAATAGTAGACCACAACCTACTGATGTTTAGATGGAACAAGTCTTATCTAATTCAATAGGGAAATGGGAGACACCACAGAAAAAAAATATGACTGAGTAATATTTCCAAACAGCTAAGCTTTGGGAAAAAAAACTCTATGGAAATACTGTGCAGCATAAGACAAAAATTGACAAATATACTTGAAGATACAACAAGCTGCCATTGAAAGATCATGGATACAGAATTCAAATATACCAGGGTTCAAATTCTGTCCTTTCACTTCTCTGAGTCTGAGTTCCTTCATGTGTAAAGAGCAAATGATGTTAAGTACTTTTAATGGTTCTTGTGAGGATTAAATCTATATAAATCGAAGAAATTTTAATCTGTGTTGGCAACTACATTTGGGAAAAGTTATGCTAGCCAGATTTTCATCAAATGTTGAGGACAGATTCAAGATAGTCCACCTTAAAATATAGTTTCATAATGTGCTTGAAATTCTCTTTGGTGTTGCCTAGAGGCACTTCAAAAATAGGCAGTCAGGAAAGCTGAAATCAATTATGGATTTTCAAAAAATATGAAGTATACTTCTTAAATAGTCACATTTTATATAAGAATATCTTAATCTTTATTTATGTAAGTATATAATATTTTATATGTATTTATATAAGTATAGAACATATTTTATATATGGAGATGTGTTAAATATTCTGTATTTAGTCTTAAAATATAGATGAGAACGTGTCCCTGAAATTCATTTCTCTCTCCACTCTTGTACCATGTATTCTGTGTTGGTTTGGCTCTTTGTCAGCAGGTTTATAGATCTGAAACATGACCTTCTCTACCAGACACAGCCTCCTGGGAAACCTACATCTATCACTTTCACTCTGATTGTTCCTGTCCCTGGGAGTAGCCCTGCTAGGGCAGTCTGCCTTCCTTAACCTCCTTAGAATTCTGATGAACATAATGTTTTACTTCTTGTTACAAAATTTATCATCCTCTCTCCCTCTAAAAAGAAGAAATTTGATGGTATTTAAGATGCACAATGTGTTGATTAAATTAAAACAAAGTTATAGTAAGCTAGGTGAAGGTAGATGCTGATACCAAGAAGAATGAGCAAAAAGTTTTCCTACTGGCTCAAGACATCCACCTATGTCCTTACTTTCAGTCTAGTGAAGAAGGAATTGTAATGAATAAGAAAAATACACAGACAAAAATACCCCATACAGTGTGATAAATGTAAAAATGAAGATTTGGGACATCCCAGCCCAGATAGAGTGGGAGAGAAGATAAAAGGAGTTTTGAGTGAATGTTTCAGAAAGAATACAGAGATCTTTTGAAGGATGAGCCGAAGTTGTTAAGTAACAACAAGCAGTTCAGACTAGGGTGAGGTAGGGGCATTTGGAGAACCTAAACAAAGGCACAAATCAAATAGAAATACCAAAGTTAAGGGGTGCCTGCGTGGCTCATTTATTTAAGCAACCGACTCTTGATTTAGGCTCAGGGCATAATCTCAGGGTTGTGAAATTAAGCCCCACATCAGGCTCCACATTGGGTATGGAACCTGCTTGAGATTCTTTCTCTCCCTCTGCCCCTCCCTGTTCCTTCTTTCTAAAAAAAGAAATGCTAAAGTTAAAGGCCACAATAAGATGAAGTTAAAAGATACCTGGAAGAAGGCAAGGTCCAGATAAATGAGATACTAGAAACACATGCCAAGAAATCAAGAGAGCAATGATGAGACACCTAAATGGGAATATTATAATAAAATCTATGATGGACAAACATACCCTGGTAGAAGTGTAGTGTGTGCATTTATGAGAGGTAAACAAGGAGATTAGTTAGGAATCTGGGTAAGAAACCATGTGAGCCTGAACCAAGCCATAGCAGAAGCTGAAGTAGTTGCAGCAGTTCCCTGTACTATCTACAGTCAAAAACTTAGCTGCCATGTTATATGAGCACAGGGTTGACAAAACACTTACATTGCATTTTAGATGTTATAGAAATTGTAAAATGAAATTTCATAATTCCATCCATCCAATTTTCTAATTTTGTGTTCTTATATCATCTATCAGTCAAAAGTTCTTGGAATCTTCCCCAATAGAGACCTAAAACACCAAAATTCCCTTAATCTGAGATGCCCCCTCTCAGTGGAGTCAATTGTGCTCCTATCAAGCTTGACTATAAAACTAAATTAAAACAGTCAGATAAATTTTGTTTATGTTGGCTCTGGAAACATTCTTAACTCACCCCTGGGTCTGCTCCTCTTGCTAAGCTCTGCTACCCATAACTAGGATTTTGGATACCTTACTTGTTCTGACTTGGCATTATTTCATGATCACCTTTTCTTGTCTCTAATGATCCAGCTTTTGGAATGACCCTGGACTTTTGTACATTATTGACCATTCCTTTTTGAGAACCCAGTCTAATCCTGAAGTTTCTGGCTCTCCCTCCCTAGTGCTTACCAGTGAGGAGTGAGATTGTTCATACAGAAAAATCTGGTAGAATTTCCCTTAGTAAATCTGAAAGTATTTGTTTGGAGCAATGTTTCCCAAATTGCATTCAGTAGAACACTAGAACTCTGGAAAGTATCAAAAAGTGTTCCATGGACAGAAGATTCCACAGTCAAATATGTCTGAAAAAGCTTCCACTGTCTAGTTATTCTGTGGAGATTCATAACAACCAACACATTTTATTTTTTAAAAAGATTTTATTTATTTATTTGACAGAGAGAGACAGCAAGAGAGGGAACACAAGCAGGGGGAGTGGGAGGAGAAGCAGGCTTCCCGCGGAGCAGGGACCCTGATGTGGGGCTCGATCCCAGGACCCTGAGATCATGACCTGAGCTGAAGGCAGACGCTTAATGACTGAGCCACCCAGGCGCCCCACAACCAACACATTTTAATGGCTCTGAGGAGTCTTCTCATGAAGAAATGTGTTTAATATTTAACCCAGAACTTACAAGCTTATCTGCCCAAGAAAACATTTGTTTCCCATAGAATATCTATGAAAATACTGTTGAATATTAAAATTTTAGGAATATTAGTTACATGTTTGGTTTGTTTCAGTGTCTTTTAAAATAGCATAAGAAAACATTATGGTGGAAAGAATGAGATTTGAAGTTAGGTAGAGGTCCTAGCTTCCAGCCCTTGTTAATTGGCATTGAACAAGTCCCTATACATCTCTGAGATTTCCCTTCCATCTAAACGGAATATTATAATATATATATAATTATGTATAATATAATATTTATTATTAGATATAAATATAGCACTTCCATCTATAAGGGTGTGTGTGTGTGTATATATATATATATACATACATATATATGATTTATATATTAGATATTAGATATAAATATAGCCTTAAATATATAAGGTATAAGATATGTATAATTTAATATATGAAGAGCTATATATATTTATATATATCATATATAATATTATATATATTATATAATAAAATATTGACAGCAGCAACAGTAAAATTCTAATGTACTGAGGGTTCACTACATACTGGGTAATTATTTTGAGTCATAAAACTTTGTAAGTGTCATTTTTTATTATAAACACCAATAGTTTTTATATGTGGTTCTAATTGGGATTACACTTCACTTCCCTTAGATAACCAGGGCTTTGGGATAGATGATTTTAGTAACCTCAATCTTTAATCTCAGTGACAGTCAGGCTTTGATCTTTACAAGCTCAGTGTTTCTGCTTTATGCCTTCTCTCCCATGCAGAACTCCTCTTCCACCTTTTCTGTCTATTCACTTCCACTTAGTAAATGTGAAGCTGTTTGAGTGCCATTGTTTTCTTGGTTGCCTTGTCAAGCTTGATGTTTTATTGGGGGGGGGTTGCTTTTTTTTTTAATTTTTAATTTACTTTTTTTGGGTGGCACTTCTTCTGTTATGCATTGCTTATACTAATCAGAATCATATCTTCCAAAATGGCAGCATCAGGAGTGTGAGGTGAGTGCGAGGTGACCGGGGAGAAGAGCTTCTTAGTCAACAAGCATTTATTAAGCACCTAATATATGCCTCATTTTTTAGTGAGATTTAGTGAAATTAAGATTTACTTAATTTGTTTTTAAATGCTCATGACAATTGCATAAAGTAGTATTTTCATTGTCTTTCTTTAACAGATGAAGAAATCTAGAGCTTTTTATCTAATCACAACAATTTGCTTATTGATATGACTACTAGAAATTAATGTCCTCATCTGTTAGAGGCATCAACCAGTCAAGGGCTTAAAGATTGCCAAGGACTAATCTTATCTTGTCTAATCTCACCTTCCAGTGGTTCAACATTGCCTTTAGGATCCTTTATGCAGTTTATATATAAAAAAAAGTTCAAGATTTTGCCCCTGTTTTATTGCTCTCTGCTCTTGCTTTCACAATAATATTTTCCAGCCAGGCTGAACTATCTGTAGTTCACCTAATTCTTTGACTTCTAGGCTTTTGTAAAAGCTGCTCCTGCTGTTTAGGATGCTTTTCCCAACTGTTCCCTCCAATGTTTGATTCTTTTCACCACTTCTATCAGCTCTCCAATTCATTCACTCAGTCACCCATTTATTCATTTGACAAATAATTACTGAACACCGAATATATGTCAGACTTATGGACACAATGGTAAACTCAATAGTAATATCATCATAGAGCTTACATTATATAGGGGGAAAATAACCCCAAAATATAAATAAGTTAAATATATAATATTTTAGTAATACAGGCTACGAAGTGAAGTGGGATAAGAATTGTGTATATGGAATAGAGTTGAAATTTAGATGGAGTAGTCAGGGAAGAACTTATTGGTGACATTTTACTAAATACTTGAAGAAATTCGGGAAGCAGGCCAGATAATATGAGTAAAGAATATTCTAAGTAGAAAGAATAGACCATATGCAAAAGCCTTGAGTGGGGATTACAACTGGGGCATTGGAAGAATATTCAGAACTAATGTGTAAGAGTGGTAGGAGGTGAGGTAAAAGAGGGAACAGGGAGCTTAGATCATGCAAAGCTATATACAAGAGTATATGGACTTTGACCTTTACTCTAAATGAGATACCATTTCAGGGTTTCAAGCACAGAAGTGACAGTTTAATAGAATCCCTCTGACACTGAGAAAGGACTGAATGCAAGACAAAGGTGGAACCAGGAAGACTAAACAGGAGGCATAGGATCCAGAAGGTACCAGCAAATGTAGTTAGAACTGGTCGTATTAGATACCATGTCTTCCAAAAAGCCTTGTCCTGTGTCTGAGCCTGGAGTACATGCCACCCTCCTCTGACTTCCCAAAGGCTCCTGTATTTCTCTTTCAAATCAATGGGATTGTAGTGTCTGTCCATTTTATTCAAGTTCTTCCCCTATCATGTGAGATCCTTGAGGTCAGTGACTGGGATTTTATTAACTTTTTTTTTATATACCTTTTCCTCTTCAGTAAGGGGCACATGGTGTGAGATAAAGTGTTCAGTATGTATGTACTGAATAAATAAAAGAGTGCCCAAAATAAGTAGTAGAGGCTAGAACAGGTTAAAGTGGTCAAATCCAAGTAAAATTTCTCTACCATCATTGGCTGTAAGCATAGAGCCAGACAGATACCCCATCAGCCCCTGTAACAATAGCAATGACTCTGGACCCTGTATCATCCATTTCCCTCTATTCTCACACCTAATCTTTCATAGGATTAAACATTCTTCACCCTTCTAAACCCATCTTCAATGCCTTCTTTTGCTTGGTGACATCCTTGTTCCTGCCAATGTTTGTAGTTCATCTAGCTATCCCCACTATGTGTCCCCAGCATTTTGTTCAAACTTCACTTGGTAGTATTTCTGCACAAACCCAGCACATAGCAGGCAGTATGTGTCTGCCTCGCACCCTAGACTTTGAACTCCTTGAAGGCAGGAACTCTACCTTATCTGATTTTGTCTTGCCTTAAGTACCTACTACCCTTCAAATTAGTCCTTGGTCCAGTTTGGGGGACTGTATTTCTTTATTAGAAAATTCCAATGCACATTAACCATAGTAAAGTCTCTGAAATGTACTATTTTAAAATAGATTTTTATTTATTATTATTTTTTAATTTTGTATTATGTTTAGTTATCCACCATATAGTACATCATTAGTTTTTGATGTAGTGTTCAATGATACATTAGTTGCATATAACACTCATCACTACATGTGCCCTCCTTAATACCCATCACCTGGCTACCCCATCCCGTTCCCACCTTCCCCTCTGAAACCCTCAGTTTGTTTCCTGGAGTCCATAGTCACTCATGGTTTGTCTTCCTCACTGATTCCCCTCCCTTCAGTTTTCCCTCCCTTCTCCTATGGTCTTCCGTGTTATTCCTTATGTTCCACATATGAGTGAAACCATATGATAATTGTCTTTCTCTGCTTGACTTACTTCACTTAGCATAATCCCCTCAAGTTCCATCCATGTTGATGCAAATGGTGAGTATTCATCCTTTCTGATGGTTGAGTAATATTCCATTGTATATATGTACCACATCTTCTTTATCCATTCAGCAATCAATGGACACAGGATGCTTCCATGTCTTGGCTATTGTAAATAGCACTGCTATAAATATAAGGGTACATGTATCCCTTTGAACTAATGTTCTTATGTTTTGGGGGTAAATACCTAGTGGTATGATTACTGGATCATAAAGTAGTTCTATTTTTAACTTTTTGAGGAACCACCATATTGTTTTCCACAATGGATGCACGAGTTTGCATTCCCACCAACATTGCAAGAGGATTTCCCTTTCTTCCCATCATCACCAACACCTGTTGTTTCTTTTGTTCCTGATTTTAGCCATTCTAACAGGTCTGAGGTAATATCTCATTATAGTTTTTATTTGCATTTCCCTAATGATAAGTGATGAACAGCATCTTTTCCTGTGTCTGTTGGCCATTGGGCTGACTTCTTTTTTTTTTTTAAAGATTTTATTTATTTATTTGAGACAGAGAGAATGAGAGAGAGAGAGCACATTCCGGGGGGGAGGGTTAGAGGGAGAAGCAGACTCTCTGCCGAGCAGGGAGCCCGATGCGGGACTCCATCCAGGGACTCCAGGATCATGACCTGAGGCGAAGGCAGTCGCTTAACCAACTGAGCCACCCAGGCGCCCTGGGATGACTTCTTAGGAGAAATGTTTGTTCATCTCTTCTGCCCATTTTCTTTTTTTTTTTTTTTAAGATTTTATTTGTTTGAGAGAAAGAGAGAGAGAGAGAGCACACACTAATGGGGGAGGGGCAGAGAGAGAGAGGGAGAAGTAGGCTCCCCACCTGAGCAAGGAGCCCAATGCGGGACTCGATCTCAGGACCCTGGGATCATGACCTGAACCAAAGGGAGATGTTTAACCGACTGAGCCACCCAGGCTTTCCTTCTGCCCACTTTCAATTGTATTACTTGTATTTTAGGTTTAGAGTTCTATAATTTCTTTATATATTTTGGATACTAACCCTTTATTGGATATATTATTTGCCAATAACGTCTCCCATTCAGTAAGTTGTCTTTAGCTTTAGTTTTGTTGATTGTTTCCTTCTCTGTGCAGAAGGTTTTCATTCTAATGGAGTTTCAACAATATATTTTGTTTTTATTTCCCTTGCCTCAGGAGACATCTTTAGAAAAGAATTGCTGTGGCTGATGTCAGAGATATTAATGCCTGTGCTCTCTTCTAGGATTTTTATGGTTTCAGGTCTCACATTTAAGTCTTCAATCCATTTTGAATTTATTTTGTGTATGGTGTAAGAAAGTGGTCCAGTTTTGTTCTTTTACATATTGCTATCCAGTATTCAGAACACCATTTGTTGAAGAGATTTTTTTTTCATTGGATATTCTTTTCTTCTTTGTTGAAGATTAACTGACAATATGACACTGGGTTCATTTCTGGGTTTTCTTTTTTTTAAGATTTTATTTATTTATTTGAGAGAGAATGAGAGTTAGAGAGCACGAGAGGGAAGAGGGTCAGAGGGAGAAGCAGACTCCCTGCTGAGCAGGGAGCCTGATGTGGGACTCGATCCCGGGACTCCAGGATCATGACCTGAGCTGAAGGCAGTCGCTTAACCAACTGAGCCACCCAAGCGCCCTCATTTCTGGGTTTTCTATTCTGTTCCATTTTCTATTCTGATCTATGAGTCTATTTTTGTGCCAGTACCATACTGTTTTAATCACTACAGCTTTGAAATACAACTTAAAGTCTGAAATTGTGATGCCTCCAGCTTTGCTCTCCTTTTTCAAGATTGCTTAGGCTATTTGGTATTTTATGGTTTCATAGAAATTTTAGGATTGTCTGTTCTAGTTCTATGAAAATTGCTATTGGTATCTTGATAGGACTATATTAAATGTATAGATTGCATTGGGTAGTATAGACATTTTAACAGTATTTTTTTTCCCAATACTTAAGCATGGAATGTCTTTCCATTTCTTTGTGTCTTCTTCTATTTCTTTCATCAGAGTTTTATAGTTACCAGAATACAGGTTTTTCACTTGTTTGGTTAGATTTATTTCTAAGTATCCTATTATTTTTGTGAAATTGTAAATGGGATTGTTTTCTTAGAAATCTCTTTCTGTTGCTTCATTATTGGTGCATAGAAATGCAACAGATTCCTGTATATTGATTTTGCATCCTGCAACTTTACTGAATTTATTTATCAATTCTGGCAGTTGTTAGTGGAGTCTTTCAGGTTTTCAATATAGAGTATCACGTCATCTACAACGTGAAAGTTTTACTTCTACCTTACTGATTTGGATGCCTTTTATTTCTTTTTCTTTTTCTGATTGCTATGGCTAGGACGTCCAGTACCATGTTGAATAAAAGTGGTAAGAGCGAACATCCTTGTCTTGTTCCTGACATTAGGGGAAAAGCTGTTTTTCCACATTGAGGTTGATGTTAGCTGTCAGCTCTTCATATATAGCCTTTATTATGTTGAGGTATATTCCCTCTAAAGCTACTTTGTTGAGAGTTTTTATCATGAAAGGATATTGTACTTTTTGTGTGTCTATTGAAATGATCATATGGTTCTTATCCTTATTTTTTCTATTTTGATGTGATGTATCACATTGATTGATTTGCAAATACTGACCCACTCTTGCAACCAAGGAATAAATCCCTCTTGATCATGGTGAATGTTTTTCTTTTTAATTTTATTATGTTATATTAGTCACCATACAATAAATCATTAGTTTTTGATGTGGTGATCCATGATCCATTGTTTTCGTATAACACCCAGTGCTCCATGCAGTACATGCTCTCCTTAATACCCATCACCGGGCTAGCTAATCCCCCCTCCACCCTCCCCTCTAAAACCTTCTGTTTCTCAGAGTCCATAGTCTTTCATGGTTCATCTCTCCCTCCTATTCCCCCCCCCCGCTTCATTTTTCCCTTTGTTCTCCTAATATCCTCCATGCTGAATGATTTTTTAATGTATTTTGAATTTGGTTTACTAGTATGTTGTTGAGAATTTTGTATCTATGTTCATCGGGGATATCAGCCTGTTGTCGTTTTTTTGTGGTGTCTTTATCTCGTTTTGGTATAGGGTAATTCTGACGTTTTAGGATGAATTTGGAAGTTTTCCTTCCTTTTCCATATTTTGGGATAGTTTGAGAAGAATGGGTATTAACTCTTTAAATGTTTGGAAGAATCCAGCTGGTCCTGGACTTTCGTTTATTGGGAGTTTTTTGATTACTGATTCAATTTCTTTACAGGTTATTGGTCTGTTCAAGTTTTCTATTTTTTCCTGTTTCGGTTTTGGTAGTTAATATGTTTCTAGGAACTTAACTATTTCTTCCAGGTTGTCCAATTAGTTGGCATATATTTTGTCATAATATTCTCTTATAATTGTTTGTATTTCTGTGGTGTTGCTTGTTATTTCTCCTCTCATTTGTGATTTTATTTATTTGGGTCCTTTCTCTTGTCTTCTTGATGAGTCTGGCTAGGGGTTTATTGATTTTACTGATTTTTTTCCCCAAAAACAGCTCCTGGTTTCATTGATCTGTTCTATTGTTTTGTTTTGTTTTGTTTCTATATCATTACTTTCTGATCTAATCTTTACTATTTCCCTCCATCTTCTGGTTTTAGGCTTCATTTGTTGTTGTTGTTTTCTTGCTCCTTAGGTGTAAGTTTAGGTTGTTTATTCGAAGTTTTTCTTGCTTCATAAGGTAAGCCTGTATTGCTATATACTTCTTTCTTAGGACTGTTTTTGCAGCATCTCTAAGGTTTTGGACCATTGAGTTTTCATTTTCATTTGTTTCCATGTATTTTTTAAATGCTTCTTTGATTTCCTGGTTGACCCATTCATTGTTTAGTAGCATGCTGTTTAACCTCCATGTATTTATGGTCTTCTCCCATTTTTTTTTTTTTTTTTGTGTGTGTGGTTAACTTCTAATTTCATAGCATTGTGGTCAGAAAGGATGCTTGGTATGATTTTGATCTTGAATTTGTCGAGGTTTGTTTTGTGGCCTATTATGTGATCTTCTGCTCACTTTAAATCTGCAAATGTTGGGGCTCCTGGGTGGCTCAGTCAGTTAGGCATTTGCCTTTAGCTCAGGTCTTGATCCAAGGGTCCTAGGATCAAGCCCTACGTTGGGCTCTCTGCTCAGCAAGGAGCCTGTTTCTCCCTCTCACTCTGCTGCTCCCCCTGCTTGTGCTCTCTCTTAATCTCTCTCTGTCAAATAAATAAATAAAATAAAATAAAAATAAAGAAATCTGCAGGTGACTTTAGGTCTAAAATGGGTCTCTTGTAGCATATAGATAGATGGGTCTTTTTTTAAATCCATTCTGTCACCCTATGTTTTTTGATGAGAATGTTTTGTCCATTTATACTCAAAGTAATTATTGATAGTATTTATTGCCATTGTATTTTCTGTTTTGGGGTTGTTTATAAGAATTTTTTTTTCTGATCTTTTCTTATCTTTCTCTTTTACATGTTTTGCTGACTTTCCTTAGTGATGTATTTGGATTTCTTTCTCTTTATTCTTTGTGTATGTATTGGTGGTTTTTAAAATTTAAATTCAATTAGCCAACTTTTGGTACATCACTAGTTTCAGAGGTAGAGTTCTATTAGTGGTTTTTGATATATATTTACCTTATGTTTGTATATAAACTCTTTTGCATATAACAGTCTTTAGTAAGTTAATGGTTGTTTACATTTGAACCCATTCTTTTCTCCTCTCCTCTCCATGTTTTAAGGATATGTTATCACATTTTATATCCTTGACTGATTTTTTTTACAGAAATATTCATGTTTACTCCTCTTGTGTTTCTTATGTCTATGCTGTCATTTTTGGTCTCTCCTTTCCACTGAAAGGGTCCCCTTTACTATTTCTTGCAGTGCTGGTTTAGCGGTCATAATCCTTTTAATTTTTGTTTCTCTGGAAAACTCCTTATCTCTCCTTTTATTCTTAATGATAGTCTTGCTGTATAGAGTATTCTTGTCTTCAGATTTTTCCCTTTCAGCACTTTCAATATATAATGCCTCTCCCTTCTGACTTGGGAAGTCTCTGTTGAGAAATCTCCAGCTAGGCTTATGCATTTTCCCTTGTAATTTAAGGACTTCTTTTGACTTTCTGCTTTTAAATTTTTTCTTTACTACTATATTTTGCCAATTTAATTATGTGTCTTGTTGTGGGCCTGATTTTGTTGATTTTTTTGAGGGGGTTCTCTGTACCTTCTGGATCTGGATATTTGTTTCTATCCCCAGATTAAGGATGTTTTCAGCTATAATTTCTTCAAATAAATTTTCTGCACCCTTTTCTCTTCTTCTTCTTATGGGACTCCTATAATATGAATGTTATTACGTTTGATGGAGTCATTGATTTACCTAAATCCATTCTCATTTTGCATAATTATTTTCTCTTTCTTTTGTTTAGCTTGATTACTTCCCATTACTCTGATTTCTAGGTCACTAATTCCTTCCTCTGCTTCTTCCTTCCTGCTCTTCATTCCATCAAGCATGTTTCATTTCATTTATTTCATTTATTGAGCTCTTTATCTTTACTATGTTATTCTTTCTCTCTGTGTTAAAGGTCCCCCTCATGTCCACCACTCTTTTCTCACATCCAGTGAGTATCCTTATGTTCATTGGTTTAAATTCTCTATCTTTCATGTTACTTGCTTTGCTTAGTCTCTGGCTGTGACCTTGTCCTGTTCTTTCATTTGTGATAAATTTTTGTCTTTCCATTTTTTTCTGCCTGTTCGGTCTGTTTCTTTGTCTTAAAGTCAGCTGTGTCTTCTCCTCTTGAAAGTAGTGACTTTATGAAGAAGGGGTCCTGGAGTGGCCTGCAGTGCAGTGTCCCCTGTTCATCAGAACCTGGCACTTCATTAGAGTATCCTATGTGTGTTGCTTATCCCATTCTGTTTTGTCTGAGTCACTTGTCCTTTCAGTGCCATCATCTGCACTGACTCCCTGCCTGTTGTGGCCTGTGGTTGCTCTCTATGGTGTTAGTGGGACCCAGGGAGGCCAGCTCTGAGGGAGTGTGTCCACTGGGGAACTTGGGAGTGGGACCAGGGTGTTAGCAAAATTTGTGCTGGGCCAATAGTCTTATGCTAGATCCCCTGAATCACTGTGGCAGTTGGCGTCTGTATGCTGGAGCAGCCAGAGGTGTGAGGTTATGCAGAGCAGGCAGCAATGTACATAAGCCCCATTTTAGAATTGAAGAAACAGTGTGCAGAAAGTTTAAGCAACTTCCCTATGACAACATAGCAGAATTGGAAAGAAAACCTATTTAATTTTGTCCAGATGCTTGTTTAATCTAGAATTTTAGAAACTTATCTAAGCAAATATATATATATATATATATATATATATATATATATATACACACACACACACATACATATATATATATATATTTTGCATGACACCTATCAAGTGTATATAACATAGTTTTGGTAATGTTGAGCTCAATGGTTTGAGGGCCCTTCCAGCTCTAAGAATTCCAAGAATGGCAACTAAATTGGAAGATAAAGAACATCAGACCTTGTCATAACCCTTATTATACCAAAACTGCCTTGTGACCTTGGATAAGTCATTACCCCTCTTTAGTCCTCAGAGTTTCCATCTATATAAAAACAACTAAATGCATTTTGAAAGCCATTATACTCTGAGATTCATAGCATGTAACTGAGAATTGTTATCTGGAAGGAAAACAGTTAAGCAATTTGGACTTGATGAGTAATATTTCATTGTATTTATATACCATATCTTCTTTATTCATTCATCAGTCAATGGACACTTGGGCTTTTTCCATAATTTAGCTATTTGATAATGCTGCTATAAACATCAGGGTGCATGTATCCCTTCAAATCAGTACTTTTGTATCCTTTGGGTAAATATCTAGTAGTACAATTGCTCGATTGTAGGGTAGTTCTATTTTAAACTTTTTGAGGAATCCCCATATTGTTTTCTAGAGTGGCTGTACTAGTTTGCATTCCCACCAACAGTGTAAAAATGTTCCCCTTTCTCTGCATTATTGCCAACACCTGTTGTTTTTTTGTGTTGTTAATTTTAGCCATTCTGCCAGGTGTGGGGTGATATCTCATTGTAGTTTTCATTTGTACTTCCCTGAGGAATATTACTCAGCCATAAAAAAAGAATGAAATCTTGCCATTTGCAATGATGTGGATGGAGCTAGAGAGTATTATGCTAAGTGAAATAGGTCAGTCAGAGAAAGACAAATACCATATGATTTCACTCATATGTGAAACATGTGAAACAAAACAGATGAACATAGGGGGAAAAAAGAGAGGCAAACCAGAAAACAGACTTTTAACTATAGAGAACAAACAGGGATATTGGAGGGGAGGTGGGGGGGGATGAGTTAAATGGGTGATGGGTATTAAAGAGGCCACTTGTTGTGATGAGCATTGGGTGTTGTATGTAAGTTATAAGTCACTAAATTCTACACCTGAAACTAATATTGCACTGTATGTTAACTAACTAGAATTTAAATTAAAAACTTGAAAGAAAAAGCAATTTGGACTTGGGAAACTACTATGGATATCACAAATGAAAGATTACCTTTCACTCTTGGATTAATTCCTATACCCCATCCTCCAACTTCCCCAAACTAGCCTGTGATTGTGAATAAAAATTGATGAAAATAAGAGCGGCACTAATACAGCTCTTATCTTGGATCCCAACTCAGTCACTTAATAGCTAGATTATTTTTGTTAAACCACTTAACTTCTCAGAGCCTTTGTTTCTTCTTCTGCAATATAAAGATGATAATTTCCCAGGAACACTAGGATATATAATTTCTCAGCATGTGGCTCTATGCCCATCTAAAATTTAGGGTTTCTTTTCTTAGAGGAAGTAGAGGGAAATGGAGATTGTTGGACAACTAGAAGACTCTGCCAATGTCCACTCCGTTCACACTCACATACACTTCTTCACTCACATAGAATATATTCAACTCATCCTCAAGAGAGACAACGTGAAGTTTCATACAGTTACTCCATCCATCTGAAAGTCCAGAATCTCTAAATAGCTTGTAGTTGTCCCCTTCAACCTCAGATATGGCTCCCCATGATCCAGTAACTTGTAAACTAAATGATAAGTTACCTGTCCCTTGCCCATACCCTAAAAACATTGGTGAAATAGTAACAAAATAATCACAATAAAATGTCTTCTTTAGGAAAACAAAGATGAGAAATTCACAGTAGATGCTCATCTGTAACAATCTTGCTGGGCAGGAATTGCAAAATCTCTCCTCTGAGAGTGTAGTTACTTCCTTGGTTTCTCTTCTTTGAGAGAAATTCTTCTTTCTCCATTGGCACTGACTTTGCCCTCTGCCAAGTTTTCCTTTGCCTTTGAACCTCCATGGCCACAACAAAATGACTGAAACAGCATTAGAAACTGGGTCTTCCATACTTTTCTAGTGCGTGTCCGTGTACCTATGTTGAACTCACTGCCCCAGAATTTTGAATCTGATAAACAACTAGATATAAGAAGTAAGTTTCTAGGTGGCCAGGGAAGTCTTTAATAGCATAGTGAGAATCTTGCTCTTAATGCCTACTAAGTTCAGCAGGACCTTGAGTACCCAAAACGGCCAGAATAAACAAAAATAGCATCAAGGGTATCTTATGACAGAGGCAAGAGATGCCTGTACTCTTACATAGTTATCAATTTATACCAGAAAACTGACTACATCAGTACCCTACTTCATAAATTTTCCTGTTGAATATCAGGCTGAATTCTGTATTCTTTAGCTTGTTTCTCAAGGCTTTTATAATCTGTTCTCTCAATTTTCCTACCGCTTAAAAGCTACCTCCACCCCTGCCCATGTTATCCTATGTGCCAGCCATGCTTTACTATTCAATGTTCTCTAAATTTGCCATATTTTTGCTCATGCTATTCTTTCTACCTAAAATGTCTTTTTCCACTTTATATTCCTAACAAGCACCTACTATCCTACCAGAGCCAACTGAAATGTCAATCCCTTTGGGAAATATTCCATGGCTCTTCCATTCTGATTTGGAACTACTACTTCTAGTTCTTGACTGGAGTGCATTTGGTAAATGCCTGTTTGCACATCTGTATCTCCCAAAGGATGTGTGCCCCTTGTTTTCATGAACTGTATCTTATGCATTTATGGACATCTGACTCTTTTTTTTTCTTATGCATTTATGTATTTCTTCATGCATGTCAGGTGTTAAGAAAATGTTTCAAAAAAAGAAAGGAAGAAAAAGAGGAAGGAAAGAAATTGTAAAATTTCCGCAAGGGAAAAATAAACTCACTTTGCAATGCCATTTACTAACTGTCATACCTTGGGCACACTGCTTAACTGGATGACTGGATTCTTGTCTCAACTCTATTTTTTACTGGGTGTAGGGCAAAAAAATTACCTCATTGGGTCTTTATTTATTCACCTATAAAAGGGAAAGTCGGCAAGCAAGATAGTGTCAAAGATCCTTTCTTAAGATTTGAAGCCTCTTTATTTCAAGAAACACTTCTTCAGTTTTTGTTCTATTCAAGACATTTTTTTAGGTGTGAGGATACATAATTGAATCAGGCAAAATTTCTGTCCTGGAGATTGTGCCTCAGTTTCCCCATCTGTAAAATGAATGATTTAGGCAAATGACCTTTAAAGGCTTTTTCAACTTGAAGAGTGCAATGATTCTGTGCATGTAAACTGATCTGCTATGTGAACTTAGGTGGATAGTTTTTCTTCTTCAAGCATGAGTTTTCTAATCTGTAAAATTAGATGGTTGGACAAGATGATCTCTAAGGGCCCTGTGAGTTCTGATATTCTTTGGTAATAAAGTTCTTATGGTAGATGTGCACCTATAATGCTTTGCTCCTAGTCTTCCTGGGAATCCCTGTTTTCCATTACTAGAGCCTTTTATGGGTGAATGTGTGGTCAAGGAGAGGGACTCAGGGCTGAGAAAAAACCTCACAGCTGTCTAAACTGGTATTTTTGACCTCCCCTAACAGACACACATGCGTGCACACACACACACACACACACACACACACACTCACTGCCCCACTACCTTGTGTGTATTAGAGTAAGTCTGCCCTCAGAGTATGGGCAGGAATATCTGGGCAGCTGTGCCCATCTGGAAGCCAGATTCTAAGTGAGTGCCCAGCTACAGAAAGCAGGATTAATTAATAATAAAATTAATAAATCAAAGGAAGTTTTTTCTTGCTGATCAAGTATATATTCATTCCCATTTTCTCTCCCTCTCTTACTCCTCTCTCTCTGTCACTACCTCATGCTTTTTCCCTTAAAAAATATTTCCAGATTCAAGGACATGAGGGATGGTGACTGGGAGGTTACCCCATTGGTTAGCCAATGGTTTCTCCTTTTAGAGTGTGACAGAGATTGGGTGGGGCTTTCTTTTTGCCCTATCAGGCCTTGAGGTTCAGGCAGCCTGGTTCTCCTACTCCTGTAGGCAAAGGCTCCTGAATGGCTTTTTCTCTAGAAAGCTTATCCTGATCACTGGCCAAGGAGACTGTGACTCCAGTGGCAAGATGACCAGGAGTGGAACAAGGGAGTAGCTGAGCAAAACTGACCTGAGCAGGAGGAGTTGACATAAGCAAACATTGGCTGATAGTGGGAATTCAACTAAGGCAGTAATAAACCATGGAGCCACAACACCACACCATGTTCCAGCGTGAAGTGGCTTGTGGTGAGCACTGTGGAGACCATGAGGAACACTGGATTGTGAACCAGCAGACCTGGGTTCAAAAACCATCTCCGGTCATGCTCAAGCTGTGTGAATTTAGGCAAGTCATTTCAGCTGTCTGAATCTCAGTTTGGATTTTAATTTTTGTTTTTACGCAGGAGGTTGGTATTAATAACATTTTTAACAAGGAGTCTAATATAAATCAAGAATATGGATTGGCAAAAATTTTAAAGAACAGATAGTAAATAGTTTAGGTGTTGTGAAGCATATGACTTTTGTAGCAGCTACTCAATTATTCCCTTATAGCATGAAAGCAGCCAAAGACAATATGTAAAATAATGGGCATGTCTGTGTACCAACATAACCTTACTTATAAAAACAAGTAGAGTGGGCCATATTTGACCCACATACCATAGTTTGCAGATCCCCAGTCAAGGTGAAGTGGTTTCCAGAAAACAAATTTCACTTTATTATATTTCAGAACAGAGGAGGTGATATTACTCTCTATTCTATACTGCCCAGCAGGTGTTCTGTTTCCAGCTCTGGTCCTCATTCTTCAAAAATGATACAGAAAAAGTAGATTGGGTACAGAAGAGAGGTCAGTAGAATGAAGTAGAGGAAAGATCCCTTGTTCTGTGTAAAATCATTGAATGAACTGGAGCTTGGGTCTTGTGATAAGGGCAGAAAGAAAGGACAGAGTCTGTGTGGTACCAAGGAACTAAAATCCATGGGTAGAAGCTGCAAAGGGAAAGAGTTCATTCCACACAAAGAAGACTTTTGTAAGTTGTCTACTCATAAGTACCTGCAACTGGAAATGTGCAAGCAGGGCTTGAAAGACCAGTTGGGTGGAGTTGCTTAAAAGGAATCAGGATGGGGATTCAATCAGCTGACTTTGGAGGTTTGGTCAATTCTTGAGCTTCCGTTTTTCCTTCCCTGCCCACTGGATCAAAGACATGGATGTGCCTTGTGAAGTTGATTTTCTTCATTTATCTAACATCTCATCAGCACTAGTTGGGGCCAGGTGCTATGCTAAGCTACTGAGACACAAAGGTGCAAATTCAGCAAAGAGTACCATAAAATAATTACCCAAATTTTAAAGAAGATTACCGGTTCCTGCAGAAATTGAAAGGGGATGGAAAACTATGAGCCAGCAGCAAGACTTTAGCTCTCTCTTTTCAGGTTAAGTATAAGAGAGGTAGAACACAGGTGGCATATAGCTTATTTGGACTGATCCTACGCAAGCTGAAGTGATAGAACTTTACAGACAAAAGAATCGGTTGAATAGAAGAAGAAAATCAGCAACAAGTTTTCTTATTTATAACAATTCACTTCACTTCCAATCCCTGGAAGCACAATGAGACATACTTCTCCAGGGGAAGAGTTAATCTTTAGTCTTCTAGGGGTCCCAGCTCAGTTTGATCTCAGTGGAAGTTCCTTCAAGTTTCCCAGTCTGTCCCAATTTCATTATATCCAATGTTTCTAGAATATGGAGTAAGGGTGATCAGTTCTCTGGGATCCAGACATCACAGCCATCAAATCTTATTTCTTGAATTTCTCTTGCCTCCTAGAGTTATATTGTCATAGACTGAGTGTGTAAGATATTTAAACTGTCCCCAAAAGCATCAAGTGGAGCCTCTCCTTGGAAGCCTCATTTGCTCTCTATGTACCATGCTTTCAAATCTCTGAAAGACGCAGCATGTTTGAGAATATGGGTTTTAAAAGTCTATAGCTTTGGCTTAAAATTCTGATCAAACTAATAATGTGAATCTTAGGCAAGTCATGTTTACTCTCTAAACTTTTGTTTCTTTCCATGTAAAATAAAAGTAACAATAACTCATATGTTTATTGTAAAGATTTTAATACTACATCCAACAACCTAGTATAGTGCCTGACATATATTTTAAAATTAAATCAATGATATCTCTTATTATCAAAAACGTGCATGTTCACTGCAGTCAGTCCTCTGGGTTTTAGTTCTAACATTGGTATTTACTTGTTGTGTAACTTTGAGCAAGTCAGCTCATTAACTGGGAGTTCAGTTTTATCATTGAGACATTGACAGTGGTGAGTTTCTTAGGGTGTAAGAAAAATAAATGAGATAAGTATATTTAATATACCTCTCACATTGTATGGCATATAGTGGGTGTTTAATAAATGGGAATACCTATGCTAATTGTTATGAAACTTATTCAGTCCCCTGCTCACTGTACTGGCCCTCCATGAGTTTCATAATAAGCTGGGTGGAGTGACTGCATTCTCTTACTCCCACAAGATGGCAGTGTGATGCTCTACTAAACTAAGTTGGGTTACAGTGAGGTCAGAGCATCCCTGGAACTTCTGGGAGACAGAAAAGAGCCTGGCACCCCATGAAAGCCTGCTGACCAGAGCATGACCCCATCCTTGGCCCATTCTTATGTACTCATTACTCCTTCCTTTAACACTTCTTATGCTGCCCCCTTCACCAGCAACTGGCATAAGTTACAAGTTCTTGGGGGGTGGATTTGGGAATGGGGCAGAAGAAAGAGGGAACATTTGTGAGTACCTATGCCACTCATCTGTTGATGAGCATTTGACTGGGAATAAACATGTGACTGGGAGTCAAGGACCCTGGTTTCAAGTCTGATTTTCCACTAACTTATTCTATGATCCAGGACAAGCCCCCCTCCCCCCTTTTTAAAATCTCTACCTGTAAAATGGTATCTTTTGGCTCAGGACACCTCTGGCTCTGACATTCTAAGAATCTTAGAGCTGGACTCATAGGAAAACAACATAGAATTAAAATATCTGGTGTTTTGGGGGGTTACTTCCAGAGAAAAATTGTAAAGGTATCTGATATTCAAATAGGTCTGTGAATCTTTTATATGATCCTGGGGTCAGGGGGAATAGACTTAATAATGTCCTTAAAATGCTGAGATCTATAATTCAAGCTGTTGAAAACATTTCAGTTTGAAAAGACTGATAAGCATCCTGGGAAACCTGGGGCTGACCAGGCCTAGCCCTAGATGAGGAGAGGCAAGGATAAGCCAGTAGCTGGCAAGATTCCCCATCATTCCAGAACAGTGTTTTGTGAAAGTGACCTGGACTTTTGCCCTAGAATGGTATCTGACTTTTATTTAACCCCATTAAATTTAGATCTAAATCTCAGGAGCTTCATTTCCTAGCCGTGTGATCTGGGGATTGGTTAGAAACCCTTTGAGAACTATAAATGGAAGCAAGTAAAATTGCCATCCTAACATTTTAAGTCATCTTGGGGAGCCTGGGGGCTCAGTCAGTTAAGTGTCTGCCTTCAGCTCAGGTCATGATCCTTGGGTCCTGAGATTGAGCCCTATGTTGGGATCCCCACTTAGTGCAGAGCCTGTTTGTCTCTCTGCCCCTCCCACTGCTCATGCTCTCTCTCACTTTCTCTCTCTCTCTCAAATAAATGAAAAACAAAATCTTTAAAATAGACTTTAAGCCATCTTAACACTGGTAGTTTTTAAATCTTATGGATCACAGGTCCCTTTGAGAGTTGAGAGTTTAGGGAGAGTCTTGTTCCCTAAAAAGAAGTTGACTCACAAAAAAGTGTTTCACCATTTACTCCAGTTTAAGTCTCCTGCCTTAAAGGACAAGAGAGCAACTGAATGTGTAAATTTACCTTAAAAAATATGTCCATTAGAAAGTGTCATACAGATTGGGGTGGGAAAGGGCCTGTTATAGAAACAAAAAGACACAAATGCTGCCATGGGAATTGAATGGGGAAAGGACACACAGGCCTCCAAATTTTACATATTTTGGTTTGGTTTGCAAAACTATCTTAATTTTGGCCATAACTATTTCAGAAATATTTCATATTCACAGAACTTCAGCTCTGATTCCATATTCAGTGGGAAAATTTATGACTACACATTAACCATCTGTCATTTTGAGAGAATTTACCCAGGGACACTCGGAATCCCCAAATCTGAAGACATTACTAATTGAGATGCAAATGCTTAGTACAAAACTGTGATTACTCACCATTGTGTGATATGTGTCCACACTCTAGTCATGCTATCTATATTTTTCTAATTCTTAACCAGCAGTTTTGTATGATACAACTACATCCTCATCACCATTCTGAAATATAGAACTTAATATTTTTGTTTTACAATTACCTTCTTCCACTGTGAGCATTCACAAAGCACTTTCATATCCTTTGACCTCTATTCAACCTCATGACAAGCTTCAAATCAGTACAAGTATTATGTCCCAAGATTTTATATGCTCCTCCTTAGTCTGCAGTACAGATCACAAGGTGTCAGCTTCTATCACATGTGAACCTGTGTTCTCCTGTTTGCTTCAAACACAGTAAAAGGATAAAGGGATCCTTTTCAAAATCAATCTTCTTACTCCCCAGAGCCTCTTTTTGAGGGCCAGGATTCTCCTCACAAACATTCACAGAATCACAGATAAGAGGGACTCAGGAATCATATCTCAGGGGTTATTAACCAAGACTGTATGTCAATGTCTCCTGAAATAGGATGAGGGGTGGGCACTGACACAATCCCTCCACCCACTGCCTTCTACCACCTACTCCCACCATAAGCAGAGCCTGGATCAGAAGGGCTTTTTTCCCTACAAGCCTTACCAGGAAAGCCAGAGGTAAGTAGCAAGAAGGACCCTGCCACAGTGAGCACCTCACTTGGAGAACACTATCCATCTCCCACAGGCACAGGTTTCCTATAAAACAAGGGTGCAGGGCTAGGAAATCTTGAGACTCCTTTTTCCCAAATATTGATATCAAAAAACCCTGCCTGGGAAAATGTATTCCATCACCTTGTACATCAACAATAGCACCATATAGAGAGAGACCAACACCAAAACAACACCACAAAGACTCTGAAAATTAAGCTGCCATCAAAACCACAGGCAGAAAAGTTAGGCCAGGATCTACATGCTAAACATAAACAGGGTGACTGCCTGCTAAAACAAAATATTTAAATAAGATCAGGAGTCTTCTAAAATAATAGTCAAGTGTCTAGTATATAATAAAAAATGCCCATTGGGAGGAGTAGGGGACCTCATTTCAACTGGCCCCCTGAATTTAGCAGGATATCTACCAAACCATTTTGAACACCCACAAAATCAGCCTAAGGTGTAAGAATATATATCTGGATCTCTACAAGCAGAAAAGCAACTGCTTTTTGCAAGGTAGGATATGCATAGTTGTGAATCTGCAGGGGGATATTGGAAGATAAACAGAACAGGGAGGAAGCCTCCATAAGCTGGCTCCTGGAAAGTGATGGAGCACAAAATTGGAACCCTTAGAAATCTGCTCTAGTGAGAGACATCCCTCTCTGAAAGGGGCTCTAGAAATGAAAAGGCAAAATTCTAGGTAGAATATTGTCATCTCAGAATAGGAGGAACCAAAGAACAAAAGGGGGTGCCTGAACTTGTAGAGTGCCTGAGCAGTGGAACCAGGAAGCCCAGGAAGGGACTCTCAGTGAGCCCAGGAAGGGACTCTCAGCTCAGATCACCATAAACCGTGAGCCAGGCCAGTCAATAATTGGGCTATTCTTGAGCAACCTGAAAAAATCTGGAACATGCACCCAAGACCGGACAAAAACTCGCAAGGTGGTAGAAGCCAGGAAAGGACATTAGAGCAGCACCCAGCCATGATCCAGGAGCTTTGGGTGCACATGCGAAGCCACGGCCACTTGAGATTTTAGAATCACAAAGGACAGTGGCACTCTCAGGCCCCTGAGACTACCTCTGAGAGAGTTGTTGTGGGTGTACATCACAGGAAGCTGCTGGTTTTGGTGGCGAATACAGAAGTGGAGACTCTTTGTCCTGGAGGGTTTATTAAAGTGACCAGAACTATTGGGACTTCATCAAGATAAAAAGCTTTTGCACAGCAAAGGAAACAGTCAAAAAAACCAAAAGACAACTGACAGAATGGGAGAAGATATTTGCAAATAACATATCAGATAAAGGGCTAGTATCCAAAATCTATAAAGAACTTATCAAACTCAACACCCAAAGAACAAATAATCCAATCAAGAAATGGGCAGAAGACATGAACAGACATTTTTCCAAAGAAGACATCCAAATGGCCAACAGACACATGAAAAAGCGCTCAACATCACTCAGCATCAGGGAAATACAAATTAAAACTTCAATGAAATACTACCTTACACCAGTCAGAATGGCTAAAATTAACAAGTCAGGAAACGACAGATATTGGCAAGGATGCAGAGAAAGGGGAAACCTCTTACACTGTTGGTGGGAATGCAAGCTGGTGCAGCCACTCTGGAAAACAGTATGGAGGTTCCTCAAATAGTTGAAAATAGAGCTACCCTATGATCCAGCAATTGCACTACTGGGTATTTACCCCAAAGATACAAATGTAGTGATCCGAAGGGGCACCTGCACCCCGATGTTTATAGCAGCAATGTCCACAATAGTCAAACTATAGAAAGAGCCAAGATGTCCATCAACAGATGAATGGATAAAGAAGATGTGGTATATATATACAATGGAATATTATGCAGCCATCAAAAAACCGAAATCTTGCCATTTGCAACAACATGGATGGAACTAGAGGGTATTATGCTAAGCAAAATAAGTCAATCAGAGAAAGACACTTATCATCTGATCTCACTGATATGAGGAATTTCAGAAATAAGACAGAGGATCATAGGAGAAGGGAAGGAAAAATGAAACAAGATGAAACCAGAGAGGGAGACAAACCATAAGAGACTCTTAATCTCAGGAAACAAACTGACGGTTGTTGGAGTGGAGGGTGGTGGGAGGGATGGGGTGGCTGGGTGATGGACATTGGGGAGGGCATGTGCTATGGTGAGTGCTGTGAATTGTGTAAAACTGATGAATCACAGACCTATACCCTTGAAACAAATAATATATTATATGTCAATAAAAATAAAAATAAATAAATAAATAAAATAAAGAGACCAGACTGCATATTTTCTGCTCTGGGCCAGAGGATTGGGTGCAGCAATTTTTGTTCTTATCCTTGGAAGAAAAGAGTCTGCAGATAACAAAAGCCACACAGAAGAGCGGATTCCACTGAGCCCATCCCCCTGACAGGGGGTGGGGCAACTCCACACAGGGAGGGTTACCTGAGAAACAGCACAGGAGACCCCTCCTCCAGAAGACAGGCTGGAAGAACAGCTGGACAATAATCCTATGGATCCCATAAGACTATAAAATCCCAATGCCAGAGGAAAATAGTATATTGAGCTCCAGGTGTGGCTACACAACTTGTTTATTTTTCAGATAAAATTCTCCTTTTCTTTTTTTTTTCTTTTTCTTATGCTTTTTCTCTGTTTCTATTTTTTACCTTTTCCTCATTTCAAGCAGATGTTTATTATGTCAACTTATATTTCATAGTCACTTTTTAACTTCTGTTTTTCACACCTACATTTTTTATAAATATATGCTTTATTTTAGTCCCTTTTTCACTCTGTTCAATTTTATATATATACACACACACATAAGTTTTACTTTCCTTGTAATTCTGAGGTGTGGTGTCCTCTAACACACAGACAAAAATGCACGCAGGAACAACAGAAACACTGTGCTTCATTCACACTGAATTATTATAGTCCTCATACTCCCCATTTTCTTAATTTTAATTTTTAATAATATTCTTGTGTTTCATTTTGGCCTTGATTTTTGGTGGTGGTTTCTGACCACTCCAGATTTTGCTAGGGTGCATCTTACTTGGGGTATGGTTGATATTTTGGACTCTGCTCATTCACTCAAACATCCCTCGACAGAATGACTAGGAGGAGGAACTCTCAACAAAAAAAGAAACAGAGACAATGTCCTCTGCCACAGAACTGATGGATATGAATATAAGCAAGATATCAGAGAGAGAATTCAGGATAGCAATCATAAAGTCAATAGCTAGGCTTGAAAAAGCATTTGTGAAAATATAGAATCCTTAAGAGCAGAAATGAAATCTAATCAGGTCAAAATAAAAAATGCTATGAATGAGATGCAGTCTAAACTGGATACTCTAACAGCCAGGGTAAATGAGGCGAAAGAGAGAATAAGTGATCTAGAAGATAAGCTGATGGAAAGAAAGGAAGTTGAGGAAAACAGAGATAGGCTGCTAGTAGACTATGAAAAAAAGAATTAGAGAGATTAGAGATGCCCTGAAATGTTCCACTGTCAGAATTATTGGGATCCCCGAGGGGTAGAGAGAGAGAGAGGGCTGGAAGGTATATTTGAGCACATCATAGCTGAGAATTTCCCTAATCTGGGGAAGGAAACAAGCATTCAAGTCCAAGAGGCAGAGATGACCCCTCCCACAATCAATAAAAATAGATCAACAACCCTACATACAAAATGAAGCTTGCAAATTTTACAGCCAAAGAAACTATCCTGAGAGTAGCCAAGGAGAGGAGGTTCCTTACACATGGATGGAAGAATATCAGAATAACATAAGACCTGTCCACAGGAACCTGGCAAGCCAGAAAGGGCTGGCAACATATATTCAGGGTAGTAAATGAAAAGAACCTAAGGTGAAGAATACTTTATCTAGCAAGGCTGTCATTCAGAATGGATGGAGAGCTTTCAGGACAGGCAGAAACTGAAAGAATATGTAACCACCAAGCCACCCTGCAAGAAATATTATGGGGTATCCTGTAAACAAAGAGAGACCCCAAGAGTCACATAGAACAGAAAGGAACAGAGACAACTACAGAAACAGGGAATTTACAGGCAATACAACAGCACTAAATTCATATCTTTCAATAGTTACTCTGAATGTAAATGGGCTGAATGCTCCCATGAAAAGATACTGGGTTTCAGATTGTATAAAAATGCAGGACCCATCTATATACTGTCTACAGGAGATTCATTTTGACCCTAAAGACACCTCCAGTTTGAAAGTGAGGGGATGGAGAACGATTTACCACACTAATGAGCCTCAAAAGAAAGCTGGGTTAGCAATCCTCATATTACACAAATTAGTTTTTAAACCAAAGACCATAGGAAGAGATGTAGAGGGATACTGTATCATACTTAAGGGGTATATCCAACAAGAAGATCTAACAATTGTAAATATCTATGCCCCCCAATAAACCAATTAATAACTAAAATAAAGAAACATATGGATAATAACACATTACAGTGGAAGACCTCAACACTCCACTCACAACCATGGACAGATCATCTAAGCAGGAGATCAACAAAGAAACAAGAGCTTTGAATGACACATTGGACAAGAAGGACTTTGTAGATATATACAGAACATTCCATTTTAAAACAACAGAATACCCATTCTTCTAGAATGCACATGGAACTTTCTCTAGAATAGACCAACTAGGTCACAAATCAGGTCTCAGTCTATACCAGAAGACTGAGATTTTTCCATGCATATTTTCAGACCACAATTCTTTGAAAATGGAACTCAACAGCAAGAAGAAATTTGGAAGGAACTCAAACACTTGAAAATTAAAGAGCATCCTGCTAAAGAATGATTGGGACAGCCAGGGAATTAAGAAAGAACTTAAACAATTCATTGAAACCAATGAGAATGAAAACACATTGTTTCAAAACTTAAGCCATACTGCAAAGGCAGTCTAAGAAGGAAATACATAGCCATCCAAGCCTCTCTCAAAAAATTAGAAAAATCCCAAATGCACAAGCTAATATTATACCTAAAGAGCCTGGAAAGAAAAAAAAAAAATAAACAGCAAATAAAGCCTAAACCGAACAGAAGAAGAGAAATAAGAAAGATTAGAGCAGAAATCAATGAGATAGAAACCAGAAAAACAGTAGAACAGATCAACGAAACTTGAAGCTGGTTCTTTGAAAGAATTACTAAGACCAGTAAACCTCTGACCAGACTTATCCAAAAGAGAAATGACCCAAATTAATAAAATCATGAATAAAAGGGGAGAGATCATAGCCAATACCAAGGAAACAGAAGCAATCATTACAACTTATTACCAACAGCCATATGGCAACAAATTAGGCAATCTGGAAGAAATGGACACATTCCTGGAAACATAAACTACCAAGATGGAAACAGGAAGAAATAGACAATCTGAACAGACTAATAGCCAGCAAGGACATTGAAACAGTAGTCAAAAATCTCCCAAAAAATAAGACTCCAGGGTCAGATGGCTTCCCAGGGGAATTTTACCAAAAACTTAAAGAAGAAATCATACATATTTTACTGAAGCTGTTCCAAAAAATAGAAATGGAAGGAAACCTTCCAAATTCATTCTATGAGGTCAGGATTACCTTGATCCCAAAACCAAAGACCCCATCAAAAAGGAGAATAATAGACCACTATCCCTGATGCACGTGGATGCCAAAATATTCACCAAGATCCTAGCCAATAGGATCCAACAGTACATTAAAAGGGTTATTCACGAGGACCAGGTGGGATTTATTCTTGGCATGCAAGGGTGGTTCAAAATTCGCAAATCAATCAACGTGATAAAGCACATTAATAAAAGAAAAGACAAGAATCATACGATCCTCTCAATTGATGCAGAAAAATCATCTGACAAAATAACACATCCTTTCCTGATTAAAATGCTTTAAAGCACAGGGGTAGAGGGAACATACCTCAATATTATAAGAGCTATCTATGAAAAGCCCACAACAAATATTATTCTCAATGGGGAAAAACAGAGCTTTTCCCTTAAAATCAAGAACATGGCAGGGATGTCCACTCTCACCATTATCATTCAACATAGTACTAGAAGTCCTAGCCTCAGGAATCAGAAAACAAAAAGAAATAAAAAGCAGTGAAATTGGCAAAGAAGAAGTCAAACTCTTCCTCTTCACAAATGATATGATACTTTATGAGGAAAACACAAAAGACTCCACCCCCAAATTACTAGAACTCATACAGCAATTCAGTAATGTGGCAGGATAAAAAACAAATCAGTGCACAAAAGTCAGTTGCTTACTTATACACTAACAATGTAACTGTAGAAAGAGAAATTAAAGAATTGATTCCATTTACAATAGGACCAAAACCCATAAGATACCTGGGAATAAACTTATACAAAGAGATAAAGGAGCTATACTCTAGAAACTATGGAACACTTATGAAAGAAATTGAGGAAGACATAAAGAGACGGAAAAACACTTCATGCTTATGTATTGGAAGAATAAACATTGTTAAAATGTCTATGTGCCCAGAACAATTTACACTTTCAAAGCAATCCTTAACAAAGTACCATTGACATTTTTCACAGAGCTGGAACAAAAATCCTAAAATTTGTATGGAACCAGAAAAGACCCCGAACCACTAGGGGAATGTTGAAAAAGAAAACCAAAGCTCAGTGCATCACGATGCCTGACTTCAAGCTATATTATAAAGTTGTGATCATCAAGACAGTATGGTATTGGCACAAAAACAGACACATAGATCGATGAAACAGAATAGAGAGCCCAGAAATGGACCCTCAACTCTATGGTCAACTAATCTTCAACAAATCAGGAAAGAATATCCAATGGAAAAAAGACAGTCTCTTCAATAAATGGTGCTGGGAAAATTGGACAGCCACATTTAGAAGAATGAAGTTAGACCATTCTCTTATACCATACACAAAGATAAACCCTAAATGGATGAAAGACCTCAATGTGAGACAGGAATCCTCCACAATCCTAGAGGAGGACTTAGTCAGTAACCTCTTTGACATTGGCCACAACAACTTCTTTCAAGACACATCTCTAAAGGCAAGTGAAACAGCAGTGAAAATGAACTTTTGGGACTTCATCAAGGTAAAAAGCTTTTGCACAGAAAAGGAAACAGTCAACAAAACTATGAGGCAACCCACAGAATAGGAGAAGATATTTGCAAATGACATTATGGATGAAGGGATGGTATCCAAGATTTATAAAGAACTTATCAAACTTGACACCCAAAAACAAATCATCCAATCAAGAAATGGGCAGAAAACATGAACAGACACTTCTCCAAAGAAGACATCCAAATGGCTAACAGACACATGAAAAAATGCTCCACATCACTAGTCATCAGGGAATTACAAGTCAAAGCCACAATGAGATACCACCTTACACCAGTTAGAATGTCAAAAGTTAATAAGACAGGAAACAACAAATGTTGGCAAGGAGGTGGGGAAAGGGGAACCCTCTTACACTGTTGGTGGGAATGCAAGCTGGTACAGCCACTCTGGAAAACAGTATGGAGATTCCTCAAGACGTTAAAAATAGAGCTACCTTATGACCCAGCAATTGCACTGCTGTATTTAGCCCAAAAATACAGATGTAGTGACAAGAAGAGGCACATGCACCCCAATTTTCACGGCAGCAATGTCCACAATAGCCAAACTCTGGAAGGAGCCAAGGTGTCCTTCAACGGATGAATGGATAAAGAAAATGTGGTTCACATATATAATGGAATATTACTCAGCCAAGAGAAATGATCAATACGTACCACTTACATTGACATGAATGGAACTGGAGGGGATTATGCTAAAGAAAATAAGTTAAGCAGAGAAAGACAATTATCATATGGTTTCTCTTGTATGTGGAGCATAAGGAATAGTGCAGAGGACCACAGGGGAAGGGAAGGAAAATAAATGGGAAGAAATCAGAGAGGGAGGCAATCCATGAGAGCTCTGGACTCTGGGAAACAAACTGAGGGTTACAGAAGGGAGGGGAGTGGGGGGATGGGGTAACTGGGTGATTGGTATTAAGGAGTGCATATGATGTGATGAGCACTGGGTGTTATACACAACTAATGAATCATTGAACACTACCTCAAAACTAATGATGTAGTATCTGTTGCCTGACTGAATATAATACAAAATAACAAATAAAGAAAGAAAGAAGAAATTTTTAAAAATAGATATAAGCAAATGAAAATGTAAACACAACAGTCCAAGACCCTTGGGATGAAGCAAAATCAGTCCTGAGGGGGAAGTATACTGCAATACAGGCCTACCTCAAGAAGCAAGAAAATTCTCAAATACACTACCTAATCTTACACCTTAAGAAGCCAGAATGGGAACTGCAATTAAAACATAAAGCCAACAAAGGAAGAAAATAATAAAGATTGAGCAATAATAAATGATATAAAAATAAACAAACAAAACATTAGAACAGATCAGTGAAACTAAGAACTAGTTCTTCAAAAGAATTAATAAAATTGATAAGCCCTTAGCCAGATATACCAAAAAGTAAAGAGAAAAGACCCAAATAGTTTAAATCACAAATGAAAGAGGAGAGATCATAACTAACACCACAGAAATACAATTATAAGAAAATACTATGAAAATTAATATGCCAACAAACTAGACAATCTGGAATAAATGGACAAATTCCTAGAAATTGACTACCAAAACTGAAACAGGAAGAAATAGAAAATTTAAGCAGACACATAACCAGCAACAAAGTTGAATCAGTAATCAAAAATCTCCCAATAAACCAAAGTTCTGATCCAGATGTCTTCCTAGAGGGAATTCTACTAGACATTTAAAGAAGAGTTAATACTTATTCTTCTCAAAGACACAAATGGAAGGAAAACTTCCAAACTCATTCTATGAATCCAGAATTAACTTGACTCCAAAACCAATGACCCCACTAAAAAGAAGAATCACAGGCCAATATCCCTGATGAACATGGTTGCAAAAATTCTCAACAAGATAGCAGAAAATTGAATCCTTATTAATGTGATCTATCACATTGATTAATTTTCGAATGTTGAACCACCCTTGCATCCTGGCAATAAATCCCACTTGGTCGTTGTGGATGATCCTTTTAATGTATTGTTGGATCCTATTATCTAGGATTTTGTTGAGGATTTTGGAATCCATATTCAATCAGGGATATCGGTCTGAAGTTCTCCTTTCTGAGGGGGTCTTTGTCCGCTTTGGGGATTAACTTTATGCTGGGCTCATAGAATGAGTTTAGAAGTTTTCCTTCTATTTCTATTTTCTGAAACAGCTTCAGTAGAATAGGTATTAATTCTTCTTTGAATGTTTGGTAGAATTCCCCAGGGAATCCCTCAGGCCCTGGGTTCTTGTTTTTTGGGAGGTTTTTGATCACTCCTTCAATCTCGTCACTGGTTATTGGCCTATTCAGGTCGTCAATTTCTTCCTGTTCCAGTCTCGGCAGCTTATAGGATTCCAGGAAGGCATCCATCTCATCAAGATTGCTCAGTTTATTGGCATATAGTTGTTGATAATAATTTCTAATAATTGTTTCTATTTCCTTGGTGTTAGTCATGATCTCTCCCCTTTCATTCATAATTTTATTAATTTGGGTCTTTTTCTTTTCTTTTGGATAAGTCTGGCCAGTGGTTTATCGATTTTATTAATTCTTTCAAAGAAAAAACTTCTAATTTCATTGATCTGCTCTACTGTGTTTCTGGTTTCTAATTCATTGATCTATGCTCTAATCTGAATTATTTCTCTTCTAATGCATGGCTTAAGCATTGTTTGTTGCTCTTTCTTTAGTTCTTTAAGGTGTAGACATAGTTGATGAATTCGGGATTTTTCTATTTTTTTGAGTGAGGCTTGGATGGCTATGTATTTCCCCCTTAGGACCGCCTTTACGGTATCCCATAAGTTTTGGACTGATGTGTTTTCATTCTCATTGATTTCCATGAATTCTTTAAGTTCTTCTTTCATTTCCTGGTTGACCCAAACATTCTTAAGCAGAGTGGTCTTTAGCTTCCAAGTGTTTGAAGTTCTGCCATTTTTTTTCTCGTGATTGAATTCCAGTTTTAAAGCATTGTGGTCTGGGAATATGCAGGGAATAATTTAAATCTTTTGGTATCGGTTGAGACCTGATTTGTGACCCAGTATGTGGTCTATTCTGGAGAAAATTCCATGTGCGCTCGAGGAGAATGAGTATTCTGTTGTTTTAGGGTGGAATGCTCTGTATATATCTATGAGGTCCATCTGGTCCAGTGTGTCATTCAAAGCTCTTGTTTCCTTGTTGATTTTCTGCTTAGATGATCTGTCCATTGCTGAGAGTGGAGTATTGAGGTTTCCTACAATTAACGTATTGTTATCAATATGACTCTTTATTTTGGTGAACAGTTGGCTTATGTAGATGGCTGCTCCCATGTTGAGGGCATAGATATTTACAATTGGTAGGTCTTCTTGTTGGGTGGACCCCTTAAGAGTGATATAGTGTACTTCTGTGTCTCTAACTACAGACTTTAGTTTAAAATCTAATTTGTGTGATATAAGAATTGCTACCCCAGCTTTCTTTTGAGGTCCACTGGCATGGAAGATGGATTTCCATTCCTTCACTTTCAGTCTGGATGTATCTTTAGGTTCAAAATGAGTCTCTTGTAGAGAGCATATGAATGGGTCCTGTCTTTTTATCCAATCTGCAACCCTGTGCCATTTTATGGGAACATTTAGGCCATTCACATTGAGAGTGATTATTGAAAGATATGAATTAATTGTCATCATGTTGCCTGTGGAGACGTTGTTTTTATAGATTGTCCCTGTAAATTTCTGTTGTATATCACTCTTGGGGTCTTTCTCCTTTTACAGAACCTCCCTTAATATTTCTTGCAGGGCCAGCTTAGTGGTCACATATTCTTTCAGTTTCTGCTGGTTTTGGAAGCTCTGCATCTCTCCATCCATTCTAAATGACAGCCTTGCCAGATAAAGTATTCTTGGCTGCATGTTCTTCTCATTTAGTACCCTGAATATGTCTTGCCAGGCCTTTCTGGCTTGCCAGGTCTCTGTGGATAGGTCTGACATTATTCTGATATTCCTCCCTCTGTACGTAAGGAATCTCTTCCCCCTAACTGCCCTTAAGATGTTTTCCTTGATTCTAAGATTTGCGAGTTTTACTATTACATGCTGGGGTGTTGGCCCGTTTTCCTTGATCTTGGGAGGGGTCCTCTCTGCCTCTAGGATGCGAATATTTGTTTCATTCCCCAGATTAGGGAAGTTCTCAGCTACGATTTCTTCAAGTACATCTTCTAGTCCTCTCGCTCTCTCCACTCCCTCCAGGATTCCAATTATTCTGACATTGGAAGGCTTCATGGTATCACTTATTTCTCTGATTCTATTTTCATGGATTCTGAGTTCTTCTTCCCTGGCCTCCTCTTTTCCCTTTTAATCTATTTAATTGTTATTAAATAGTTATTATTCACTCTTCTGTCTCACTTACCCTAGCTGTTAGATTATCTGTATTAGATTGGATCTCATTTGTAGCATTTTTAAGTTCTGCCAATTTAGCTTTCATTTCTGCCCTTAGAGACTCTATGTTGCCATTAATTGATTTCGCCCTCTAGCCATTGTCTTCACAATTGCTAGCCTGAATTCCATCTCCGACACCTTGGTTATATCTGCATCCATTTGTAAATCTGCAACATAAGTCATAACCTTTCAGTGTTTTCTAATTTGGGGGTTCCTCCTCTAGTCATTCCATTGATGGATGGTTGAGCTAATGTATATAGTCCAAATTATTGACCAGAACCCAAGCAAGATGCACCTGTTTTCTAGGGACCTTAGGGTTGCTGGCCTCTTGTTTTTCAAGTCTGTCTTCTGGGGGAGGGGCCTGCCGTGCTGTTACTCAAGCAACCCTCTTTGGGCAGAGTTGCCCTGCCCCCCATGGCGGGGGATGGGCTCAGTGGGAATCAGTTTTTTGGGGCTTTTGTTCTCTGGTGGCTTTCCCTGGTGGCTTTCCATGTATCTTCTGAGTGTCAGAGCCAAAGAGACCATTTCCAACCCTTTGCCTTAGAGCAGAGAGATCACAGTCTGTTCTTCAGTGAGCTCTCTAGGCCAAACTGTCTCGGTTTCTGTCTGTGCTGATATAATCTGCAGTGTCCTGGGTTGTGCACCCCTCCACAATGCTCCCAGTCCTGCCTCCAGGTCAGGCAGATCTCTGCCCCTTGTGCTTCTAAAACCACCAGCTGCTCCCAGTTTGCACATGCAACCCCACCACTCTGGGTTTCCGTCCCAGGGGCTGCCCTAAAGTCCTTTCCCCACCACTACCGGTCTGCAAGTCTGTGCCCCATCCCCAGCACGCAAAGCTGTCACTCACCGGTGGTGTAGGATCCCCAAGGCCAGGTTCCCTCTCACTGCCATTTATCCTCTGATATCCGCCTACTGAATCATGGCTCCCATTTTGTACCTTAAAACCAACTGCCCATGATATTCTGTTTGTAGAGATCCAGATCTATTTTCTTACATCTCAGGCTGATTTCGTGAGTGCTCAGATTGGTCTGGTAGATATCCAGCTCAATTCCGGGGACGAGTTGAAATAGGGTCCCCTAATCCTCCACCATCTTTTCTTCCCCCCAAACTTAGGGTTGTTGGAGAGGGGTGGTTGGGGAAAAGGGTTAAATGGGTGAAGGGTATTAAGGAGGGCACTTGTCATAATGAGCACTAGGTATTGTATGCAAGTGATGAATCACTGAATTCTACTCCAGAAACCCATATTGCACTGAAGTTAACTAAGCAAAATTTTCCCCCAAAAGGGGGAAAAAAAGAAAGTGGGATGAAAAATAGTATTAGAAGAAATAATGCATGAAAATTTCCCAAATTTGACTAAAGACACAGACTTACAAATGCAAGATAATGAGAGAACCCAAACATAAGAAACACAAATAAATCCATCATAAACTCCTGAAAACTAAAGAAAAAACAATTTTAAAGCACCTAGAGAGAAACGAGTCATTACCTGTATAGAAAAGCCAATATTAAAAACAGTGGATTTCTTATTTGAAATCATGGAGGCCAGAGAGAAATGAATAGCATTTTCAAGTGACGAAAGGAAAAAAAAAAAAAAACTCTCAGTCATAAATTCTATCCTTGAGGTATAAAATAGAAACAAAGACTAACTCAGACAAAGAAAAATCAGAAGAATTTGACACTAGCAGACCTATTCTTAAAGACTGGCTAAAAGAAGTTCTGCAAACATAAAGGAGATTATTTTTTAAGAAAACAATCCTATAACATTGGGAAAAAAAGAAACAACAGAGAAAAAGCATGGATTTGGGTATAGGCAATATATTATTCTTTGCTTCATGAGTTTTTATATAATTGATGATTAGAGCAAAAATTACAACATCACCTGATACTCAACACAATGGTAATTAATAGTGGGTAAGCTTTCCAACATTACTCATAGTGGTAAAATATTAATATTTGTTAATACAGAAGTCTGGCATGATCTAGAACAATACTACATAAAGTGTTGACACGTAACAAAAAGGCAAAAATTAAAAAAAAGTTTAATCCACAGGAGAGGAAGCAAAGAGAAAGAAAAGAATGAAAAATAAAGGAAAGAAACAGGAAAAAGGTAAAAAAGGAAGTATTAATGTTCAAATACATCAATAATTCCCTTAAATGCAAATGGTCTAAGTAGACTAATCAAAAGATAGACTGGCAGAGTAAAATTTTAAAAATGACTCAAGTATGTTTACAGGAAACACACTTAAAAAAAGGCATAGGTAATTTGAACATAAAAGTATGAAATGAGTTATACCAAACAGACATTAGTCATAAAAAAACAGGGTTAGCTAAATTAATACCTAATAAAACCACTTCAAGGAAAGAAAATGACTAAAAACAAAGAAGAGCATTGTGTAATCTTAAAAAAATGGTAAAAGCATCACTTATCAGACAGATATAACAATAAAAAAATGTGTGCACACCAAACAACAGAGCCTTAAAATGAACAAACTGACATCTGATGTATTTGAAAAGAGAAATAGAAAAATCTACAATTACAGTTGGTAACTTCACAAACCCTCTAGGCAACTGGTAGAATTTCTGGACAGAAAGACATCAATGATGTCTTTGTTAATTAACAAAGAATACAACTTACAATTAGAATATAATTGATGTATATATAGAAAACTCCACCCAACATGAGCAGAATATGGTTTTTTCCAAGTGTCTATGGAATAGTCACTAAGATAGACCACATTGTGCAGAATAAAACAAATCTTAAAGGTTGATACAAATGGCCAACAGTCACATGAAAAAATGTTCAACATCACTAGTCATCAGGGAAATATAAATCAAAACCACAATGAGATAGCACTTTACACTAGTTAGAATATCAAAAGTTAATAAGACAGGAAACAACAAATGTTGGCAAGGAGGTGGAGAAAGGAGAACCCTCTTACACTGTTGGTGGGAATGCAAGCTGGTACAGCCACTCTGGAAAACAGTATGGAGGTTCCTCAAGATGTTAAAAATAGAGCTACATTATGACCCAGCAATTGCTCTACTGGGTATTAACCCCAAAGATACAGATGTAGTGACAAGAAGGGGCACATGCACCCCAATGTTCATAGCAGCAATGTCCACAATAACCAAACTCTGGAAGGAGCCAAGATGTCCTTCAACAGATGAATGGATAAAGAAAACGTGGTTCATATATACAATGGAATATTACTCAGCTGTCAGAAAGGATGAGTACCTACCATTTGCGTCGACATGAATGGAACTGAAGGGGATTATGCGAAGTGAAATAAGTCAAGCAGAGAAAGACAATTATCATATGGTTTCACTCATATGTGGAACATAAGGAATAGCACAGAGGACCATAGGGGAAGGGAAGGAAAACTTAAGGGGAGGGTAATCAGAGAGGGAGAAAAACCATGAAAGACTCTGGACTCTGGGAAACAAACTGAGGGTTACAAAAGGGAGGGGGTGAGGGGTTGGGGTAACCAGGTGATGGGTATTAAGGAAGGCACATGTTGGGATGAGTACTGGGTGTTATATGCAACTAATGAATCACTGAACACTACATCAAAAACTAATGATGTACTATATGTTGGATAACTGAACATAAAAAAAAGATTCACAAGAATTAAAATCATACAAAATATGTTCTCTGAACACTATCAACTCACACTAGATGTTAATGACAGAAAGAAAATAGGAAAGCACCTAAACTCATCTAAATTGAACAACATACTTCTACTCCATCCATAGGTGAGAGAAAAAGTCTCAATGAAAATAAATATATTGGACTGATTGGAAACAAAAATGTAATATAACAAAATATGTGTGATGCACATAAAACAGTGCTGAAGGGAAAATTTATAAATCTAAATTCTTACACTAGAAACAAGGTAAAATCTCAAAGCAATAATCTATGTTCCTAACTCAAGAAACCAGAATAAAAGATAAAACTGAATCCAAAGGAATCAGAACAAAGGAAGTGTTAAAGAGAACAAATTAATGTAATTTAAGTACGAAAAACAATAGAGAAAATTAATGATGCAAAAGTTTTTTTTAAATCAGTAAAATAACTAAACTTCTATAAGACTGAGAAATATGATATAGAAGACCAAATCACCAACATTAGGAATAAAAGAGAAAATATTGCCATAGATCTTCCAGCCGTTAAAAGGATATTAAGGAATACTACAACAAGGTAACACTGATTTAACAACTTAAAAGAAATGGAGCAATACCTTGAAAATCACAAACTACCAAATCTCAATCGAGATGAAATAGGTATTCTCAATTGTTTTATAACCATTAAAGAAATAGAACTCATAATTTAAAACCTCCAAAAAAAGAAGTCACCTGACCTATATGGTTTCACTGCACAACTATTACCAAACATTGAAAAAGAATTAGCAACAGCTTTCCATATTTTCTTCCAGAAAATAGAAGAGAACACTTTACAACTTATTTTATGAGACCAACATTACCCTTATACCAAAGCCAGACACATAATATTTTAAAAAAGCCAGTATCTCTCATGAACAGAGACACAATATTTTGCAAAACAAAATATTAGCAGCCAACAACCAACAATGTGAACAACTATGATGCATTCCTGCTATGCAAGTTTGGTTCACCTTTAAAAAGTCAACCAATGGTTAAATACCTAGTAGTGCAATTGTTGTATTGTAGGCTAGTTTTATTTTCAACTTTTTAAAGAACCTCCATAACTTTTTCCAAAGAATACAAAAATACTAATTCAAAGGGATAAATGCACCCCAATGTTTATGGCAGAATTATCTACGATAGCCAAATTACAGAAAATCTTGCCATTTGCAATGACATGGATAGAGCTAGAGAGTATTATGCTAAGTAAAATGAGTTAGTGAAAGACAAATACCATATGATTTCACTCATATGTGGAATTTAAGAAAAAAAAAAGGGGGAAAGGGAAAACAAAAGAGAGAGAGGCAAACCAAGAAACAGATTCTTAACTGTAGAGAACAAACTGATGGTTACCAGGGTGGTGGTAGGTGGGGGGATGTGTTAAACAGGTGACGGGGATTAAGGAGTGCTCTTGTTGTGATAAGCACCTGGTGTATTGAAGTGTTGAATCACTATATTGTACACCTGAAACTAGTATTACACTGTATGCTAACTGGAATTCAAATAAAAACTTAAAAAAATGTTTGGTAGAATTGTCCATGGGAAAAAAATCGTGGTACATCCATGCAATGGAACACTACTCAGCAATTAAAAGAAATGAAATATAGATCCACACTACCATATAAATTTATCTCAAAATAATTTTGTTGATTGAAAGAAGCCAAATATATTACAAATTATAATGATGCCATTGATTTAAAATTTTAGAAAATGCAAACTAATTTATGAAGAAAGCAACTTAGTAATTAATATGAGGATGGCTGTAAAGTGAGGAGTTGGGATGAGGGAAGGGTGAGAGGGATGCATTACAAAGCGAAGAAACCTTTGGGATGGCGAATATTATATTACACGAAATCTCTAAAAAAAAAAGAAAGAAACACTGTGTGGTAATTGGTTGCTTGGTTCTGAGTTTTAGATCCCCTTTTTCAATTAAATCCAAGTGTAAGGACCATTTGGCCTGTGGTAGAGTAGGCTTGGGGTGCAAGTAGTCAAATTAGACTTCTTTACTGACATGGGCACATCTGTCAGACTGCTTTCTTGGTGCTACTTTATGTTCACTCAGGTGTTCTTGGAACCCTTCTCCTTTTTATACCCTCCACTAGGCTCTGGGTAGTAATTCTGCCCAGAGAGGGAGCCTGAAGGTGTGGAGGGGAGAATATTGGAATGGGACCCTATCAATAATTGATTGGATATCCTAAAGCAAATCAAGTCACCTCACCAATATTCATTTATCTATCTTAAAAATGAAGCTAATCATAACTATTTCCCTAATAGATTAGCTGACCGGCCATTAATCGGGGTGTCTCTACCTGAGTTTCGCTTGAAGGTTAATCAAGAAATTAGAGGGAGGAAGTTGAGCCCTCCAGGCATATCCTACTATAATAGAACAATGAACTTTTGTAACCTCTTTCAGGGCATTTGGGTGAAATTAGTGAGATAAATGATGGGGGAGTTTTGGACAAAGGTCTGTGTACATGAGAGGTGTCAGAAAATGCAAATTTATCCTCTATCCAAACTTCCTCCTTCCATGTTCTACTGAAGATATTCTGATACTAAATAACACCTCACTCCTTCTCCTCTGAGTCAAACTGCAAAATTTTCCAGTCAATTACTAAGTTTCTCTGACTCCATGATTGGCAAGGTACAGTGTGATTGAAGGGAACTTATTTGGCCAATCTCCTCCCTTGGATGTCAAAAAACAATCTTCTCTGCTTTTTTTTTTCTTTTTCTAATCTTTTTATTCATCTCTGACCTCTGCTCTATCAGAGAAAGCTACCTCTCATCACACTGTCATATCTGTGCTTCCCAATGAATACTTCATCCTGTCACCCACTGCCCCCTTGCTGATGCATCATTGAGACCAGCTTCAGAAATATTCATCTCTGGATAATGTTACAGGTGAAGAGTCTGAGCCAGAAAACAGAAAGGAAAAAACTGTGGCATCTATTATGGCTTGGAGTTTGGTAATCATTGTATCTTCCCAGAAAGCAGGGTTAGTGTGGAACTAGGTGTTATAGGGCTTGTATCATTAGGGAAGATGTAAGGACATAAAGGGTGAAGGGATTACTGATGGGGTGCTCTATTTCCAGGAAATACAGATTCTTTTTCAAGAAAGTATTTGTGAATGGGAGAATAAGATAGATTGCCATCGGGAAGGTCATGAGCTGGTGTGATGACAAAAGCAAGACCTGGAAAGATTCTAAATATATTGCAGTGAAACTTCTAAACATAAGGAAATGAAGATAATTTCATTTGTCAGAATTTATCTGCATATATTTGAAATAAATACTTTATTCATTAAGGTATTTGGGATAACAAGAAATCTTCAATAACCTAGCTGCTATGGAGAAACTGTTCCCATTATCTGAGAGATTTTTTTTTTTTTTGCTAAGAATCCAGATACTTTTGAAGACCGAAACTACAAATTATTAAAAGATAATAATTATTGAGCATTTACTATGCACTAAACATTGTATTAGATGCTATATATACAACAGTGAATGGGGCAGATAAAGTCCCTGCTCATGTGGAGCTTACAGTCTAGTAAAAGAAATCGGATATTAAACAAATAGAGAAATAAGCAAAATAATAAATGCACAGATCACAAGTGCTATTAAGAAAATAAACAAAGATGTGAGAGATAGTGATAGTGGGGATTTGAGACTGACATTTTAGATAGGTTGCCCAGGGAAGCCTTACATGTGGAAGTAGTTATAGGCTGAGACTTATAGGATAAAAATCCAACCTGCCAAACTGTGGAGGAAAGGGATTCCAAGCACAGGAGACATCAAAGGTAAATGTTTAATGGAGAAAATAGTCTAAAATATCAGGAGACCAGTTTGACTGGATCATAGTCAATGAGAGAAAGAGTGGGATAAGAAGAGGTTTGAGAAGTAGAACAAAGTCAAGGTCATAGAGGTCTCTATATGCCTTGGTAGGAATTTGGACTTTATTTTGAACATGAGATACTTTTGAAATGGGTAAAGTGAGAGAGTGACATTTGCATTACAACTGTTCTGTTGAGAATAGATGCAGTTGGGGGAGTGGGAAAGAATAAAATGAGGAAGAAAACCATTGCAGTATTCCAGATAAGAGATGATGATGATGATGATGATGATGATGATGAGTATAAAAAGAAATGGACTCATTAGAACTCTGTATTTGGAGGTAGAATAAACAGGACTTACTAATGGGCTCAATGTGGGAAATGAGAAAAAGAAAGTAAGGATGGCTTTTAATATTTTGTCTTGAGCAAATGGGTGGATACTGGTGCATAGGTAAAAACTGAATATGTGACATCTTTGATAAGTTTGGAAGGACTAAGTTCCAAAATACAAGTAGAAAAATTAACCTTTGATGATATAAGAAAACTTTCCAGTTGCAAGTAGATTTATAGATTTTGTGAAGCAAGAAAAGAGAGTTCCTATCAGGTTGCATCTATCTTCTCAGGACAATTGCTCTGTATCTCAGAGGTCAGAGGTTTTATAAACTTTACAGATGCTCCTGGAGTATATGAGTGGTGGCAGCAGGAAATTATTAACAGCCAAGAACCTGAGAGTCTTCAGTTTTGCAAGCAAGGCCTTGGGTTTCTATCTGTCCAACCCTACTTATTAGACAGCTTCCTTATTTCCAGGATACCTGCTTCAACTTGAGGGTCCCAGGAGCTGGGTCTAGACAGTGAGGGCACAGAAAATGTCACAGAAAGGGAATGTAAGGGCTTCAAATGTGAACTTTGCTGACTTCCTTTTTGTTGATCCCTGGCTTTGTGACCCATTTCCCTGTGGGAGAGCACCAACAGACTTTGGAAATGGCTTTAGAACTGGCCTTTGGTACTTTCAGTGCTGAGCAGCAACCATAAAATTATTTGATTTTGTCAAAGAATTATTTCAGCAAGCACAAAGTCTCCTTCCTACCCAGTCCTGGGGCAAAAATTTTCCAACCCTTGTCTCCAAGCACACATACAGATTTGCATCTTCCCAATACACACACAGACATGCATACCTACACTTAGCTCCACAGTTTTCTAACATGCACCGATGCACACTCACCCCCCCATCAAGATCTATATACTCTAAAATACATACATTCTCACATCCACACAAGCACATAGCAACATACACACATATTCATGCCTGTGCATGCACACATATTCACACTCTACACATATTGGAAAGATGACTCTACTATGCCTGACACTAAACTGGAAATTGTACAGAAAGATGAGTAAGACACATTTTAACCTTTGAGATGTTCATATTCTGGTGAAGTATGGAGAATAATGAGTATAAAGTTTAAAAGATAAATACAAAAATAAATGTAAAACAAAGGAAATATCAAACATGCTCTAAGAGGTTGCTGGAGAGGAGGTGGGCAGGGGGGATGGGTTTTAAGGAGGGCACTTGTGATGAGCACTGGGTGTTGTATGTAAGTGATGAACCACTAAAATCTACACCTGAAATTAATATTGCACTGTATGTTCACTAGAGTTTAAACAAACATTTGGAGAAAGATTAAAATAGAAGCATGCCATAAGAGATGCATGAACAAACTTCCCACAGGGCTTCAATGAAGCTGAAGATAATTCTTAGCAGTGGACATTTAAGAGATCTTTGTGGAGATTTCATTGGACCATTGCTTTAAAGAAAATATTAGGATTTCAATAGTTTTTATCATTTTCATCGCTTATCCCAGTCAATTTGGGATGTTTGAATTGAATGACATTCCTTATAAAACCAAACACATGGCAGGCAAACTGTTTTTCAATCCCAGTTGTATTGTTTTTAGCTAAGCATCTTTGGTAAGCAAAAACCTCTTTCCTGAGACTCAGTTTTCTTGTCTACAAAATGGGAATAATATCTCTATGTCACAAGATTGCAATGAAACTCATTTGAGAGAATGAATGTTCATTGAGGTGACAGATATTGTATTAGTCCAGGTACATCAATTACTCTAATAAGAAACTACAAAAACTTTAAAAACTGTGCTGCTTAAAACAGTACTTTTTCCCCCCACTTATTTTACAATCTAATGCAGTTTAGTGGGGACTTTGCTCTACATAGTCATTAAGGGGTTCCAGACTCATTCCATCTTGTAGCTCTACACTATGCTTGGTACTTGAAATACTCTTCATTCAGATGTTGGATAGGAAAAGTGAGAGAGGGTTGCACAGGGAAGTTTGTTAGGGTTAAACTTCAAAAGATACACATAACTCTTCATACTATATTGACCAAACTCAGTCATATGGCTGTACCCAAGGGCAAGGGAAGTTGGGAAACTTATGTCCAGGAAAATAATAAAACCATGGATAATCATGAGTACCAATAGTAGTAATAATCTCTGACATTCATGTAAAAGTTCGTGGTTAATTGTGAGAACCTATGCATATTAGGAGACATTATATATCATTTCTAAACTTGTAGCCTCCTCTGAGCCCCTATCTCAATCTTCACTGGGTTGGAGACAGGAAAAACTGAACTCAGTTAAGTAAAATTGAAGCTGGGGCTTCTTTAGACCAGTGTTTCCCCAACTTTTCTGATAATTAGAATCATCTGGTGAACTTGTCAAAATTCACATTCCTTTTTTTTAAGATTTTATTTATTTATTTGACAGAGAGAGAGAGAAGCAGAAGGAGAACCAGACTCCCCACTGAGCAGTGGGGCTCGATTCCAGGACCCTGGGATCATGACCTGAGCCAAAGGCAGATGCTTAACCAACTGAGCCACCCAGGTGCTCCTCAAAACTCACATTCCTAAATCCCAATCCAGAACTGCTAAATCTGAATTTTTAGAGAAGTATGGTAATCTGTATATCTAACTAGTGTTCCAAGTAATTTTTATCACAAGGGAAGTTTGAAAAACACTGTTCTAGAATAAGTCAGTCACTGTGACCTACCACCTATGTTTCTATGCATTAATTCAATAACTTCTTCATTCATTTACTGCCCAAATGCCTATTTTGTACCTGCCACTATGCCAGGCTGAGAGAGTCAATACAAAAGTCAGGAAATAGGAGCAAGAGAGTAGAAAGCAATTTCTTTTTATTTTATTTTATTTTATTATGTTAGTCACGGTACATCATTAGTTTTTTTATTAATTTTATTTTATTATGTTAGTCACCATAGATTACATCATTAGTTTTTTAAAATTTTATTATGTTATGTTAATCACCATACATTACATTATTAGTTTTTGATGTAGTGTTCTGTGATTCATTGTTTGCCTATAACACCCCATGCCCCACTTAATAAGTGCCCTCTTTAATACCCATCACCAGGCTAACCCATCCCCCCAACCCCTCCTCTGTAAAACAATTTCTAAGTAAATTTAAAATTAAGAGAACATGCACATAATTTGTATTTCTACTTCATATACTCCTTTTTGTTAGGAAATTTTAGTGTGATAGACACCCTGTCATAGTTCCCTTCTTAACTGTCAGCTCCTCAAGGTAGGTGGCTACATCTTATTTCTTCCCAACCTATTGCAGTCTGAGAATATTAAAGAGAATTCCTGAGTTGGCTGTAGATTAAGTTCTGCGGCCTTTGATTGTGACTTCACTTCCTCTGAACCTCATTCTGTTCCTCTGTTCCAACAGGGATGTTGGAGGATTAAATGAGGGGAAAAACTGTGAAAATAACTCTGCAAACTGGCAGGCACTTGTTCAAAATGAGAGGTGGTTTTTTTTTCCCCCTAATTTTGCTTGTGCCTTATAGGAATGTGCTGTCTCATGGCCCCATTTCCCCAATCATAGGACAAAAGTTCTGAGGTTTTAGGGCACTGAGCCAAAAAGATAAAATGCATGCCCCTTGTCATCCCTTTACCAGAGACTCTTAGATTTATCATTTATTCCATTCCCCTAGGGTTCATTATTGCCAGTTCCCAAAGGATGTATTTGAACCTTTGAGCTTCATAATTTCTGACTCTTGAACCAAACACAACCTCTTTGAGGTTGGAAATCCATTTACTCTTGGCAAAGTCACAACATCTTGTTTCAAAGAAAAAAAGGAGTAAAATAATTCTAGCCCACAAAATCTTCAGGAGTTTTATAACCAAAGCTTATAAGACATTTTTGGAGCTGAATCCACTCTTACAACAGAGTTTTTGGATGATTTAAGTGTAAATGAATCAGAAGAGTCCAGATCAGATTTCCCTTGAAATATACAAAGTTTAGAAATGGAAGGTGTAGAGGCTCAGCCAAGAGCATTCTCTGGGCAGAGCCCTCAGGGTGGCTGGGATCATACAGTATTTGAGATTTCCCACGAAGACAAGAAGTGAGTCCCAGAGAACTGTAATATTAAGCAGCAGAGGGCTCTAGGCACCTTCCTCAATCCTTGAGCCTGTGCCCTGGCCACCCAAGGGCCATGGAGGCTCCTGGGTAAGGGACGACCAACTTCCAATGACCATCTCTGGATATAGAAAAAAAGAGTAAAGTTGCCCTTCCAACTTAGAGCCCCTTAATATAATAATAGAGACAAACAGAATACATAGGATATTACACTGAAAAAGCAAGCCCCTGTGCCATGGAAGAAGTCTTAGTGCAAGCTAATGGCAGCAGCAAGGAAAAGTAAATGGCTTAGATAAATGGTTAAAAGCATTGAAAGAGTTAAGAGACTTCCAGATCTGAGTCCTTCCACTCTTCTTTCACACTTCTCCAACACAATTTATGCCCAATCAATCAAAAAGACTTGTCTTGTGGGGGCATCTGGGTGGTGAAGTTGGTTAAGCATCTGTCTCTTGGTTTTGCTCAGGTCGTGATCTCAGGGTCCTGAGATCAAGCACTCTCCCCCCGCCCCATGTCAGGAGTCTACTTGGGATTCTTTCTCCCTCTCCCCCCCCTCAAATAAATAAATAAATATTTAAAAAAACAAACAAGTCTCGTGGAGTGTTATTCCTTCATAAAACCATCCCCTCATTGATACTCTACCACTGCCTGAGGTTAGGTATTATAATTTCTATCCCAGATCTCTTCAACAGCTTCCTACTTGGCACCTATCTTCAGTCTCTCCCCTCCAGTACATATTCTACACTGGAGTCAGAGTAGTCTAAGATCATAAATCTGATCATGTCATGCTTCTAGTTAAGATCCATCCATGGCTCCCCAATTCCTATAGGGTAAAATATAAACACTTTTTATGTGGCATAAATGTAGTGACTTTTGTGATGTGAACTCAACCTTATCTTTCCATTATCATGCACTCGAACTCAAACTTTGGTTAAACTATACATGTTAGAATTTCCTCAATTCTAATATCTATATTTCCAGATCTCTAGATGTTTCTATCAATCATCCATATGAAGTCCTTAATGTAACAAATTATAAAAAATAAAACAAAAATGTGATTTTAAAATAATAAGTAACTAACATTAATGGAAGAATTATTCTGTGCTAGACATCATTCTAAATATTTCACATATATTAACCCATCTACTTTCCCAGTAATCTTATGGTGGGAAAGTATTTATTATTATTATTATTTCCATTTTATATAGGAGGAGATTGAAGTACAGGAAATTTAAGTAAATTTCCTTCAGGTTAAAGGCTAGGAAGTAACCAAGGAAGAATATGAACACAACTAGGCCCTAGAGCAGCAGTTTCAGGCCATACACACTATGACTGCCTTTTCTGACATGTCTTTTTTTTTTTTTTAAGTTTTTATTTAAATACTAGGTAGCTAACATACAAAGCAATATTAGTTTCAGGTTTAGAATTCAGTGATTCATCACTTACATATAGTACCCAGTGCCCATCACAAGTGGCCTCCTTAATACCCATCACTTATTTAACCCATCACCCCACCTACCTCCCCTATAGTAACCCTCAGTGTGTTCTCTATAGTTAGGGGTCTCCTTCTTGGTTTGCCTCTCTTTTATTTTTTTCCTCCCTATGTTCATTAGTTTTGTTAAATTCCACATATGAGTGAAATCATATGGCATTTGTCTTTCTCTGACTGATTTCACTTAGCATAATACTGTTTAGCTCCATCCATGTCCTTGCAAATGGCAAGAGTTAATTTTTTTAAGGCTGAGTAATATGTATATATATAAAAAAAGAGGAGGTGACATATATATACATTTATTTATTTATTTATTTGAGAGAGAGAGTGCACAGGGGGAGGGGCGGAGGGAGAGGGAGAGAGAAAACCTCAAGCAGACTGAGCATGAGCCCGATGCAGTGTTTGATATCATGACCCTGAGATCATGACCTGAGCTGAAATCAGGAGTCAGATGCTTAATCAACTGAACCACACAGGCACCCCATACAAATTACTTAACCACTCTGAGCTTTAGTTTACTAATCTGTGAAAGGGAGCTAATAACATATTGCCTCAAATGTTAGAATAATTTAAAGCTCCTGAAACTGGAAAGCATTCCACAACCCATATGCCTGCTTACTGTGAGCGTTTGTCCTTCCTTTTTTCTTCCTGCTCTCTTTACTCTCTTTCTTCTTCTAAAAGGCTGTTGCAAAGTTAATTTTTCAGTCTGTGGCATCTTAGAATGTTTTTTAAAAAATGCCTACTTGATAAACCTGAAACTAATATTGCACTGTATGTTACCTAACTGGAATTAAAAAAAAAAAAAACTTGGAAAAATTTTTAAAAAAATAAAAGATAATTTGATTTGCAAAGCCACACACAAATTGAACTACTGCCCTATTATCTCTTGGACTTATTTCTCACCACAGCTCCACAGAGCTAAAACAAACAATCTTAAAATTTGTATGGAACTACAAAAGACCCTGAATAGCCAAAGCAATTTTGAAAAAGAAAAGCAAAGCTGGAGGCATCCACAATTCCGGACTTCAAATTATATTACAAAGGTGTAACAATCAAGAGAGTGTGGTACTAAAAACAGACACACAGATCAATAGAAGAGAATAGGAAGAAGAGAATAGGAAACCCAGAAATACAAGCGATATTTGTGTATATATATATATATATATATATACACAAATTCATTCTTTTGTGTGTTGTCCAGTTTTCCCAATGTCATTCATTGAAGAGACTGTCTTTTTCCATTGGATATTCTTTCCTGTTTGTCAGAGATTAGTTGACCATGGAGATTATATATATATATATATAATATATATGGAGATTATATATATATCAGAATATTCCTCAGCCTTAAAAAATTAATAATAAAAAATTTATTTTTCCTTCCCTTTCCACTATGTTCATCTGTTTTGTTTCTTTTTTTTAATTTTTTTTTAAATTTTTTATTCTTATGTTAATCACCATACATTACATCATTAGTTCTTGATGTAGTGTTCCATGATTCATTGTTTGTGTATAACACCCAGTGCTCCACGCAGAACGTGCCCTCCTTAATACCCATCACCAGGCTAACCCATCCCCCCACCCCCTCCCCTCTAGAACCCTCAGTTTGTTTTTCAGAGTCCATCGTCTCTCATGGTTCGTCTCCCCCTCCGACTTACTCCCCTTCATTCTTCCCCTCCTGCTATCTTCTTCTTTTTCTTTTTTCTTAACATCTGTTTTGTTTCTTAAATTACACATATGAGTAAAATTATATGGTATTTGTCTTTGTCTTACTAATTTATTTTATTATGATACACTCTAATACCATCCACATCATTGCAAATGACAAGATTTCATTCTTTCTGATGGCTGAGTAATATTTCATTATATATGTGTGTATATATATAATGCATATATAATATAATGTATGTGTGTGTGTGTGTGTATATATATATATATATATATATATATATATATATAATACCATCTCTTTATCCATTCATCAGTCGATGGACATTTGGGCTTTTTCCATAATTTAGCTATTTGATAATGCTGCTACAAACATCAGGGCCCATGTTTTCCTTTGAATTAGTGTTTTTGCATCCTTTGGGTAAATGCCTAGTACTGCAATTGCTGGATCACACATATTCCACACGTAAGTGAAAACATGCAGTATTTGCCTTTCTGTGCCTGGTTTATTTCACTTAGCATAACATACTCCAAGTTTACCCATGATGTCATAACTGGCAGGATTTCTTTTTTTAAGGCTGACTAGTATTGTATTGTGTGCATGTGTGCATCACACTTTCTTTATTCATCCATCAATGGACACTTACATTAATTTCATATTTTGGCTCTTGTAAATAATGCTGCAGTGAATGTGGGGGTGCAGATGTCTCTTCAGCATATTGATTTCACATCCTTTGGATACATACCTCGAACTCAGATTGCTAGACAATATGATATTTTTATTTTTAATTTACTGAGGAACCTCCATATTGATTTCCATAGTGGCTGAGCCAATTTACAATCCCATCAACAGTGTACAGGAGTTCTCTTTCTCCATATCCTTGCCAACACTTCTTATTTCTTTTCTTTTTGAATTATCAAAGACATTCTATCAGGTGTGAGATGATATCTCATTGTGGTTTTCATGTATAGTTCTCTGATGATTAGTGATGTCAAATATCTCTTCAGGCACCTGTTGTCCTTCATGGAGAAGTGTCTGTTCAGATCCTTCACTCAATTTGTAAATGTTTTCTTTTTATTTTCTTGAAATAAAACAAACAGACATATAGAGAAAAACCCACTCAATATTGCACCATCCAGGAAGAAGCACTGCTAATATTCTGGCATATTTTTCACCCAGTCTTTCCCTGGTTTTGGAAAAAAAATAATTGAGGAAAAATACTTTTAAAGGAAAGCGAAATTTTCCACTGACTGTTTGATGAGTGAAGTATTTAAGGAGGTTAGTCAAATTACTCTAATGGGAAACCCATTAAATAATTTAACTATTGGGACTACATCAAAATAAAAAACCTTAATGTGGTGTATCATATAGATTGATTTATATATACTGAACAACCCTTGCATCCCAGGAATAAACCCCATTTGATCGTGATGAATGATTCTTTTAATGTACTGTTGGATTTGATTTGCTAGTATTTTATTGAGAGTTTTTGTATCCCTGTTGATCAGGGATATTGGCTTACAGTGGGGAGGGTGTCTTTATCTGGTTTTGGTATCAAGGTAATACAGGGCTCACAGAATGAAATTGAAAAATTTCCTTCCTATTCTAATTTTTGGAATAGTGTGAGAATAGGTATTAACTCCTCCTTAAATATTTGGTAGAATTCACCTCTGAAACTGTATGGACCAGAACATTTGTTTGTTTGAATATTTTTTTATTACTACATTAAGAAAATAAAGGATAAGAACCATGCAGTCCTTTTTATAGATACAGAAAAGGCATTTGACAAAGTACAACATCCATTCATAATAAAAACTCTCAACAAAGTAGCGTTAGAGGGAACATACCTCAACAAAATAAAGGCCATATATGAAAAACCCACAGCTAATATCATCCTCAATGTGGAAAATCTGAAAGCTTATCTTCTATTGTCAGGAACAAGACAGGGATGTGCACTCTGACTACTGTTATGTAACACTACTGGAAGTCTTAGCGCTGGCAATCAGACAACAAAGAGTAATAAAAAGACATCCAAATAAGTAACAAAGAAGTAAATCTTTCAGTATTTGCAGATGACATGATACTCTATATAGAAAACCCGAAAGACTCCACCAAAAAATTGCTAGACCTGATACAAGAATTCAGTAAATTTGCACGATACAAAATCAACGTGCGGAAATCTGTTGCATTTCTATAAAACCATAATGAAGCAGTGGAAAGAGAAATTAAAGAATCACTCCCCATTTACAGTTGCAACAAAAACAATAAGATACTTAGGAATAAATCTAACCAAGAAGTGGAAGACCTAAACTCTGAAAAGTCTAAAACACTGATGAAAGTAATTGAAGATGACAGGAAGAAATGGAAAGACATTCCATGCTCATGAAGCAGAAGGACAAATATTGTTAAAATTTCTATATTACCCAAAGCAGTCTATATATTTAATGCAATCTCTACCAAAATATCAACAGCATTTTCTACAGAGCTAGAACAAACAATCCTACAATTTGGAACTAAAAAAGACCCTGATTAGCCAAAATGATTTTGAAAAAGAAAAGCAAAACCAGAGGCATTACAATTCTGGACTTCAAGTTATATTACAAAGCTGTAATGATCAAGAGAGTATGAAGTAAAAACAGACACACTGATCAATAGAAGAGAACAGAAAACCCAGAAATGAACTCATAACTCCATGGTCAACTAATCTTTGACAGAACAGGAAAGAATGTCCAACGGAAAACGGGAAAACTGGACAGCAGTACACAAAGAAATGAAACTGGACCACTTTCTTACACCATACACAAAAATAAATTCGAAATGGATGAAAGAGCTAAATGTGAGACAGGAAACCATAAAAATCCTTTAGGAGAACACAGTCAGTATCCTCTTTGACATTGATTGTAGCAAGTTCTAGATATATCTCTTGAGGCAAGAGAAAGAAAAGCAAAACTAAACTACTGGGACTTCATCAAGATAAAAATCTGCACAGCGAAGGAAACAATCTACATAACTAAAAGGCAACCTTCAGAATGGGAGAAGATATTTGCAAATTACACATCTGTTAAAGGGGTGGTATCCAAAATCTATAAAGAACTTATCAAACTCAACACTCAAGTAACCAAATACCCAGTTAAGAAATGGACAAAAGGCATGAATAGACATTTTTCCAAAGAAGACATCCAGATGGCTAACAGACTCATGAAAAGATGCTCAACATCACCCATCATCAGGGAAATACAAATCAAAACTACAATGAGATATCACCTCACACCTGTCAGAATGGCTAAAATTAACAACACAGGAAACAACAGATATTGGTGTGGATGCAAAGAAAGGGTAAATGTCTTGCACTGTTGGTGGAAATGCAAAGTGGTACAGCCACTCTGGAAAACGGTATGGAGGTTCCTCAAAATTTAAAAATAAAACTACCCTATGATCCAGCAGTTGCACTACTGGGTATTTACCCAAAGGATGCAAAAATACTAATTCAAAGGAAAAACACACCCTGATGTTTGTAGCAGGAGTATCTATACTAGCCAAATTATGGAAAGAGTCCAAATGTCCATCGACTGATGAATGGATAAAGAAGAGGTGATTATATATATATATATATATATATATATATATATATATACACACACATATATATGTAATTGATATAGGTAGATGGATATCATATATAGATACATAGATATATAGATATATAGATAGTGGAATATTACTCATAAGAGTGAAATTTTGCCATCTGCAATGAGGTAGATGGAGCTGAGAGTATTATGCTAAGCAAAATAAGTCAGTCATAGAAAGACAAATACCATATGATTTCACTCATATGTGGAACCTGAGAAACGGGACAGATGAACATAAGAGGAAAAAAAAAGGCAAACCAAGAAACAGACTCTTAACTATAGAGAACAAACTGAGTGTTGCTGAAAGGAAGGTGGGCAGGTGGGAAGGGTTAAATGGGTGATAGGTATTAAGGAGGGCACTTGTAATGAGCATTGGATGTTGTAAGTGATGAATCACTACATTCTAAACCTGAAACTAATATTACACTGTATGTTAACTAACTGAAATTTATTTTTTAAAGATTTTACTTATTTACTTAAGAAAAAGAGAGAGCGCAGGAGGAGAAGCAAAGGGGGAGGGAGAGGGAGGGAGAAAGAATCTCAAGTAGACTCTGCACTGAGCATGAGCCCATCACGGGGCTCGATCTCATGACCCTGAGATCATGACCTGAGCTGAAACCAAGAGTTGGACACTTAACCAAGTTACCCGCCCAGGTGCCCCCTAAGTGGAATTTAAATAAAAACTCGAAACTAAAAAAACAAAACAAAAAACAAAAATAACAATAATAATAAATAAGTAAATAGAAAAAAATAAAAATAAGAATGTTGAACTGATAGAAACAGTAGAATGTGATTTCTGGAGGCTGGGGGAAGACATGGGTAAATGTTGATCAAAGGGTACAAAGTTTCAGTTATGCAGGATGAATAAGTTCTGGAGATTTCATGCATAGCATGTTGACTACAATTAATAATACAGTATTGTGTACTTGAAATTTTGGTAACTATCTTGATTATGGTAATAATTTCATTATGTATACATATATCAGAATATTGTATTGTACACTGTAAATATACACAATTTTCACTTGGCAATTACATCTCAGTAAAGCTGAAGAAGTATTTTTAAAAACAAAAAGAGTTAAAAATTGACACAAACTTCAGAGTCAGACAGAATGCACCTCGAATTCCTCATCCAACATTTATTAACTGTGTGAGCTTGAGTAAGTCACTTTGAATCTCAGTTGCCTCAGCTAAATTTGGAGAACTTAAAAGTATTTACCTCACAGGGATGTTATAATGTTAAATTAGATAATGTATGCAATGTGCTTAGCATGGTGCCTGGCACACTGTGTTAGCATTCAACAAATGTTTGTTATAAATGTTTAGTATTCTGTGCTTTATAAAATTTCCACAATAGAAATGCATTTCATTGATCATTACATCAAAAACTAATGATGTATATGTTGGCTGATTGAATCTAAATTAAAAAAGAGAAAATGCATTTCTTTAATAATCATGAAATGTTTAAATTCATAATTCTTAAACTATGCTAATATGTTATAACCCTGAAGAAGAGTACAATTGTCACTATATGCTGTGACAAATGTGTCTAGGTGTTTATTAGCATGGAAACCTACTGTAGCAGTCTTTAAAGTGTTCCTCATCATGATCTCCACTGCCCCACCCTGACCTCACAAACATTAGCCTTCCTCAAAAAGCTTGTTTGAAGTATTGTACTTCTTGAATTCCTCTGAGGAGAAGCCAGGATTACAGCTGGCTGCAAGCTGAAGTACTCCATGCTTTTCACACTTCTGAGACCAGATTTCCCAGTGTGTGTAATAACACTGGCATAATTTATGAAAAATACAAAAGTGACATAGTAGTATATGGAGATATACACAGTGAGATCAACTCATTCTGAAAATACCTCTTCGGGGAATCAGCTGCATGGCCCAGTGCTGCCATAATTCAAAGGACTTAAATAGTCATCGGCAGGCTCTTTTGTGGCCATGTCTCTGATCTAGGCCAAGTCCTCATAATTACTTGCCTGGACCACCACAGCAGTCTTCTAAAAGGTTTTTCTTTTCCCTATTCTTCCTTTCCAGACCATTCTTTTTTTTTTTAAGATTTTACTTATTTTTTTTTTTTTTTGACAGAGACACAGCAAGAGAGGGAACACAAGTAGGGGGAGCGGGAGCGGGAGAGGGAGAAGCAGGCTTCCCACTCAGCAAGGATCCCAAGGCGGGGCTCGATCCCAGGACCCTGGGATCATGACCTGAGCTGAAGGCAGACACTTAAGCACTGAGCCCCCCAGGTGCCCCCAGACCATTCTTTATATTTATCAGAGTAGTCAAGGAAATATGAATTTGACCACTTCACTAACCTGTCCAAGGTCTTCTCATTGCCTAAACAGTCTCACCTAGGGTGTGGTTATCAGTTATGAGATATGCTTGAATGAGTAAATGAGATAATGAATTAGTAATGTAATGTGTCCTCCTTCCATTTTTATGGATGAGGCTATTGAAGCCTAGATAAGGCAGTAATTTGGTAATCTTCATTGAACAAGTCAGTGATAAATGTAACACAAGAACCAAGGATTCCTGATTCCCAGGCCAGAGTTATACCTATCTAGTGTATCTTCTGGCCACAGGCTGACCCTTGAAACAAATATCTAGTGAGCTCAGATGCCTACAAGGCAATAACCCTGGGCACTTAGTGGATCTAGAGAAAGAATTAGGCCATCTCCCTTGCCTCATTATCTTGTTTTCAGTATCCCAGATTTTGTCATTCTTTCAATATGAAAACAAAAACAACAAAATTATAACAGCTTGAGTACTGTGTCTATGCCAAATACTTTGCTAAGTCTTTTATGTGCACTATCTTATTTAATTCTCTCAACAACTACGAAAAGCAAATGGCATTGCTATCCCGACTTTACACATGAGGAAGCTCATCAAGAAGTAAAGTGACTTGCTAAAATTGAGACACCAATAAGTCATGGAATTGAGATTTGAACTTAGGACTGTCTCACTCCAGAACCTGTAATAGAATTCTCCAGAGAAAGTCTGTCAGTCCTGCCTCCTTTCCTCATATCTGCATTATTTGCACATGCTCATCAACCTCCCCACCTTAGTTTCCCACCAGATTTCAAGGATCCAGTAGCTTGGAAAAGAAACACATAGCAAAATTATTTGCATTAATTTATTGCAGGCAATATATACTAAAGAAGATTTGGGAGCTTAAATTTAAATTTTATTTTCCTATTAAACAAAACTAACACAAAATACACTTTCACAAAGGTCATCTGCAAAGTGAAATGTTTCCCAGTGTAAAGTGCTCTGTAACTGTGAAAAAACTGCTGGCACAGAAAGCAGCTAAGTGATTTTTACCCTTACTCCTCAACTCCTTTCACTAATCGGAGTTAGATAGGTAAATGAAGTTAGGGAGGAAAATGGCTGAAAATGGTTAAGGAAAATGAGACATGTATGTCTAAAGACAGGAAATGTGGCACAGTAGAGAGACCTGGGTCACAGGCTTGGCTCTGGCACTGATTCCCTGTGGCACCTCAGGTTAGTTCCTTTCCTTCCCGGGGCCACATTTTCATGCTTCAAAAATGTAGGTTTCTCAATCCCATAATTCTCTCAGAGGGCCCTTTGAATTCCCTCTTATTCCATGAGAGGTAACTAAAAGGTGGGGAAAATACTTCTAGCCCCAAAGGCAGGATATCTGAATTCTATACCCAGATGTTTCTGTGAGACTGTTTTCAAATGAAACTCACTTTTAAATTGGTGGACTATGAGTAAAATAGATTGCCTTCTATAATGTGGGTGAGCCTCATCCAAACAGTTGAAAGCCTAAAGACGACAAAAAGCTGATCTCTCCTGAGCAAGAGGGAATTCTCCAGCAAACTGCCTTTGGACTCAGACTGCAACTCTCCTGATTCCTCAGCCTGCTAGTCTCTCATATTAGATTTTGGATGCATCAAGCCTCCACAATCATGTGAGTCAATTCCTTAAAATAAATCTCTTTCTCTATAAATACACATCCTATTTGTTCTGTTTCTCTGGAGACCCTTGACTAATACACTATGGGACAAGAATCTGTGTTCTTAACAAACATTCCAGGAGATTCTGAGGGGTAGCCATGTTTAGAAACTAATAACCTAGTTAAGAAAAATCTTCTTCTACTAAAATCTCTTCTAAAATACCCTCCCCAGTTGCTACCTAAATCTTGCCTGCACCTTTCTAGAGACAAAAAGCTAATTACCCCCAGGGGCCAGAGGCAGTCCAGTTCATTCGTGCATAGCTGTAATTGTTAAAGCTATTGATTACTGTGAACCAAACTACTCATAACTTTGTTACTTAAAACAATGCTTTTATTATACTATATCATTTTTGTTGGCTTAGAATTTAGGCAGGGTTCCACTGGGTGATTCTTCTAGTCCTCCTGGTATTGACTGAGGTCACATGGTGGGAAATGGACTGATCTGGGAGATCTAAGATAACTTCACTCATATGTCTGTTTCCTTGGCTGGGAATGCTGGAAGGCTGAGCTTAGCTGGGACTGTAGGCTAGAGTGTCTGTATGTGACCTTTTTAGCATAGTGTTGTTAGGCTACTCAGAATACTTACATAACAGCTCTGAGTTCCTACAGAGTGTTCAAGAGACACAGATTAGAAAAAGACCCTAGAGAGAGCTGAAAGGATAGGAATTGGAAACTACTAGTCCATTAGACACTAAGCCTTGAAACTGGCATAAGATCATTTTCATCATATTCCATTGGTCAAAGCAGTTACAAAGTCTACCAAGATTCAAGAAGGGGGGCATAGAATCCATATTTCAATGGAAGGAGTATTAAAGAATTTGTAGCCTTCTTTAATCTTCTATGCTAACTTGGAATGTTATTTATTATATTAAGCTAAGATCTGTCTTCCTGAACTTCTGGGGCCAAAATCTACCCACATCCAAACCAGCAGCAGGGAAAGTAAAACATTTGTACCCTGGCAAGTAAATTATTCTCTTGAAGTCATCACATTATCCAACATCCAATCCCTGACCTTTACTAGCCAGCTGATAGATCCTGCTCATTTCCTCCCAAGATGCCCCTGAAAACTTCTGGATACAGTGCCTCTTCTATCTAGTGCCTTTAACAGGGGCTTTGTGAAGATATGGTGTTAGGACTAATGATATGAATTTTATGCATAGTGCTTGGTGTTTTTGGAGATGCTTTAGGAGTTAATAACTTTCCAGTATCTCTTGAACCATGGTATATAAGTCATAGACTCCTCATCTCAGTACAGAGCTTCAGGAATCTACTCTGAACTCTTTCAAGCCAAGCTAGATTAACATTCACCAAACAGCCTAAAGCCAGCCCCACTCCCAACATTGCCTTCACTTAAAACAATATAAAAGCAATGGATTTCCTGCTGCATCCAGGATCAAGCTTATTTTGATCCTGCCCTGTCTCCCTTCTCATTGTCCTTTTTAATTTAATTTAATTTTATTATGTTATGTCAATCACCATACATTACATCATTAGTTTTTGATGTAGTGTTCCATGATTCATTGTTTGCATATAACACCCAGTGCTCCATTCAGTACATGCCCTCTTTAATACCCATCACCAGGCTAACCCATCCCCCCACCCCCTCCCCTCTAGAACCCCTGTTTTTTTTCTCAGAGTCCATAGTCTCTCATGGTTTGTCTCCCCCTCTGATTCCCCCCCTCATTTTTCCCTTCCTACTATCTTCTTTTTTTTTTTTAACATATAATGTATTATTTGTTTCAGAGGTACAGGTCTGTGCACCCTAATGTTTATAGCAGCAATGTGCACAATAGCCAAACTATGGAAAGAGCCAAGATGTCCATCGACAGATGAATGGATAAAGAAGATGTGGTATATATATACAATGGAATATTATGCAGCCATCAAAAGGAATGAAATCTTGCCATTTGCAACGACGTGGATGGAACTGGAGGGTATTACGCTGAGCAAAATAAGTCAATCAGAGAAAGACATGTATCATATGATCTCACTGATATGAGGAATTCTTTTTTTTTAAGATTTTTATTTATTTATTTGAGAGAGTGAGAGCATGAGAAGGGGAGGGTCAGAGGGAGAAGCAAACTCCCCACTGAGCAGGGAGCCCGATGCGGGACTCGATCCTGGGACTCCAGGATCATGACCTGAGCCGAAGGCAGTCGCTCAACCAACTGAGCCACCCAGGCGCCCTGATATGAGGAATTCTTAATCTCACAAAACAAACTGAGGGTTGCTGGAGTGGTGGGGGGTGGGAGGGATGGGATGGCTGGGTGAATCACAGATCTCATTGTCCTTTAAATTGGAAATCTGCCATTGACATTAATGCTTTGTCTCTCCAGAAGTCCTCTGTGAGTATGTATAGCTATCTTTTGGATAAATTCAGGCCTTTAGATTCCAGTGAAAGGCCCACATAGACTGCTAAACTACTCAAGTCTAAACTCAATTATACTATATTCCCTTCTGATTTCCAAGATGGAAGTGAAATCCTGTTGTTAAAAATGGTCAGGAGAATTAAGGAGGGCATGTACTGCATGGAGCACTGGGTGTTATACGAAAACAATGAATTGTGGATCACCACATCAAAAACTAATGATGTATTGTATGGTGACTAACATAACATAATAAAATAAAATTTAAAAAAATGGTCAGGAGAACAACAACAACAACAAATCTTCCTTTTATAAAACTTGCTGATGGTTCAGGCCTCTCTGGTACTGAGATGAACATGCCAAGTTCTCATCAATCCTATTCTTCCTTCCTTCCAGCTTTATACCTGTCATCCACAATTTATTCTGGTCTACAGCAGGGGAAATACCACCAGTGATACTCCAAATCACCTGAAAACTAGTTAAAATTTCTGCCAAGTAGAATATATTTGAATTCCAGGTTCCCCAACCAAAATTTGAAAGGTATCCATTTGGGGCTATTCTTTCTACTGAAATCATGTCCCACCACAACCCCAAAAGGTTCACTAATTTGTGAGAGCAAGTACCTTCAAATTATAGTAATATCTTAGAAGGGAAAAGAAGTCAAAAATAGGCAACATGAAGACAGGAGGTAGAAGGAGAAAAGAAAGAGAGGACTTTGTTACTAGAGAGACATGCCCAGAGTAATAATAACATGTGGGAGTAGATACACAGGACAAATTTTGCATAGGCAAACCTCTGGTCAGCATTAACACCAGCTGGCATGGCCACAGAGCATAGAAATTAAAAGTATTGCTTACAAGTCATGCAGATCTGAGTTTGAATCCCACCTTTATCACTTACCAATTGTGTGATTTAAGCAAAATCATTTTACTTCTGAATCTAGATTTCTCCAACTTTAAAATGGTAATATTACTTCATAGAGTCATTGTATTAAATTAAACATGACAATTAATTGAAAGATGTTTGTGGTTTCTGTTCATGGAGTGGGAAAAGGCAGACAAATAAGATAGAAAATATATAATATTAGGTAGTGGCAACTGTTATTAAGAAAAAGTATGTAATGTATGTGGAACAATCGGCACACTGACATGAGTAAGAATTCAATGAATAGTAGACACCCCAATTAAATCCAATTAGAAACTCATCTCCATTTTATAAATGAGAAAACTGAGGTCAGTGAGTTAAATACCTGCTTAAGATCACAGAGCTTGTAAGTCCCAGTGTCTAAATTCAAGGTTTGTTACAAATACAAAGGCCTATACTCTATACCACTGCTCATCTTAAATTCTAGATCATAAGACCATGAAAGGTTAAAGTCCAAAAGGATTTTAAGAATCATCTATTCCAGGGTTTGAATTTTGTTTATCATAGTTTTCAAGAAGTGGAACCTGATTTTTATTTTACAAGCAAAGTATTGTTGCTCTCATTTAACTAGGTCAGGGGAGAGCTCAGAATTCTGCCCTGTCAGCCCCCTCTCACTCCCTGATATGCCTCTAATGAAAATGCATGGTCCTATGGCTAGTCCAATTCCCCCTGATTCAGTCTCCAATGTTTTAAATATAACAGAATGGAAGTCTAAAAAGGTAAAGGTAACCACTCAGTTTTATCAAGAGTTAGTCTAGAATGCACATTAAAGGTCAATATCCAGGAGTACCTGCGTGGCACAATCAGTTAAATGTCCAACTCTTGGTTTTGGCTCAGGTGTGATTTTGGGGTTATGAGTTCGAGCCCCACATCGGGCTCTGTGCTCAGCATAGAGTCTGCTTGAGATTCTCTCTTCCTCTCCCTATGCCCTCCTATTTGTGCTCTCTCTCTCTCTCTCTCTCTCTCTCTCTCTAAAATAAATAAATAGATCTTAAAAAAATAAAAATAAAGGTGAATATCCAATAAGGCATCAGAGGAAGGGAAAAAGCTCAGACCATAAATGGATGCAGTAAGTTTCAAAAATAGTATTCAGTAGTCACTAAGTGGCAATTAAAAAAAAAAGCTTAATTGAAACAGATCTGATGTGAGCAACTGTGACATTATACCCACATGTGCTATGGTTGAGTGGGTCCTACACACAAGCAGGGGTTTGATCCAAATAACCCATAGTGGATTCCTCTAATCTGAATATTCAAGAGAAAGAAGGGGTGCCAGTGCCGAATGTTTAGTCCAATCATAACCTACCCTTCCTGTTTCACTGGTTCATCTGAGGATCAAATTAAATAACTGGTGTGAAAATATTTTGGAAAAATGTAGAGTGTTGTGCAAAGTTAAGGGTTTGGGATTTTATCTGTATCACCATTATTCTAGGTTATATCTTCAACCTTACAGAATTGTTAACATGACACGAATCAAGAGTTTTACTAATTCTGCCCCTCAGGCTCCAAAGAGTCTTTCCCTAACCAGCTACAGATCCATACCTGATTGTCATTATCAGGTTCATTCTGTAATGAAGGAATGAATTTGGTGAACTCATCTTAGTTGTGATGGGCATAAAATTCTCCCTATTTCATTTGAACTAAGTCAGTTAAGCCACATTTAAGCACCCACTTTGCATAACTCATTATGGAACAAGGGCTTTGGGTAGTATTAAGTAGCAAAAAAAGGCGTGGAAAGGCTGGAATGATGAGCCAACACTACAGAGGAGTTTAATTGGAAGATGCATGTAAGGTCATGCACAAGAAAATAAAAAATTATTGTAATTATACAACAAAAAATGGTATCAAAAAGAGATGAGACTTAGAACTGACATCTATAAACAAAGCTTAGAGGTTGTACCTGCCTGCAAACTCAGTATGAGTTAATAGAAAGGTATGGCTAATCAAAAAAATTGTATTCTAGGCTATATAAATAGAAACATTAAATAAATAATGTTTGAGCATTCATAGTACTCAGTCTAGTAAATAGTAAGCAATTCATATTTATTTGAAAGGATGAATACATTTCAAAACTATTTGTATAACAGGGATTTTATTTTATTTTATTAAGATTTTATTTATTTATTTGTCAGAGAGAGAGAGAGAGAGAGAGCACAAGCAGGGGGAGTGGCAGACAGAGGGAGAAGCAGGCTCCCCGCTGAGCAGGGAGCCTGATGCAGGGCCCAATCCCAGGACCCTGGGATCATGACCTGAGCCGAAGGCAGATGCTTAACCAACTGAGCCACCCAGGCGGCCAACTAACAGGGATTTAAAAAAAAAATCCTTCTGTAAGTTGTTAGTACGAATTAATGTAAAAAAGTCTCTATATGTAAATATATTGGGGAAATCCTAACCTAGAGGAAATTGAGAGCTGTCTTTGCTGATAAACTTCTGAATTCTGTAATATGCTAATATACATTGTGACTCTGAGGAAATTACAGATGCAATATTTCTCAAACTTATTTGACCATAAAAATGTTTCTCTGTAGAATATTTTATGTAACCAGTGTTCAGTAAAATGCACTTCAGGGAATACTGCTGAAGAACCAAAATGGTGATACTCTGTTTTCAGACTCTAAGTCCCATAATTTAAGAAAAAAAAAAAAACAGATAAATGGGAATGTATTCACAAGGAGGTCACTGGGCTGTGAAGAGATCAGAAAAACAGTTCCCTTGATCTGGGGGCTGGGACTCAGGGGGATTTAGACTGTCTTTTGTGCTGTGAAGGCTTGACATCTCACAGAGGGTCAAAGCTAGGATGCATGGATATAAGCTGCATAGAGGCAATTCTCAGCCCAGAACAAGGGAGAACTTTCTAAAAGGGCTGGCCTCTTGGGGTGTATGGGTGGCTCAGTTGGTTAGGTGTCCAACTCTTGGTTTTGGCTCAAGTCAAGGTCTCAGGGTCCTGGGATCAAGCCCCACCATCGGGTTCCCTGCTCAGCAGGGAGTCTGCTTGTCTCCCTCTCTCTCTGCCCCTCCCCTAAGCTCATGCTCTCTCCCCCTCTAAAGTAAATAAATAAATCTTAAAAAAATAAAAGAGCTGTCCTCTTGATTGCAAGTGAGCTCTCCATCACTGGATGCATCTAAGCTGAAGCCTCAGGACCACTTGTTAGGTTTCCAACAACCAGATGTTTGGGGAAAGGAGGGAAGTCTTGACAGTTTCACCCAACACTGGGATGCCATGTTTCTAAATCAAACTGAAATTGGCATCATGTGGGGAGAGACAGGTAGGGAAACTGCACAAAACAGTTGTTCTCAAACTTAAGTATACCTCAGAATCATCTGGAGAGATTGTTAAAACACAGATTTCCAATTTGTGTTTCCGGCCAAGGTAAAGCAGTCACCCAATTTCTTGCTGGCACTTGTTCTTTCAACTAAAAATGCTGGACATAGTAAACAAACATAGAAAGACTGAAAAGTATAAAGAAGAATGCAAACTACCTAGGGCTTTAGAACTTGATGAATGATGTGGTGGGAGCTCCCTGGGTTTCCTTTAGGCTTTCGCATATTGCTATAGAACAGTGTGAAAAGTGTGCAACCTGGAACATACAATAAACATACAAAAAAGCTGCAAGAAAATCCTACTCCCTGTAGCCAAAGGATTGGCTTAAAGGTGGCATAGCAGGACAGACAACTTTTAAAAACATTATCTGTCCTACTCCAGCCAAACGCCAAAAGGAAAACTCCATCCACTGCTCACCCTCCATTGTTAGCAGGACCAATCAGGGAGCTAAACTCCTGAACCCACTCAGTGGCAGAGGGGCAGAAAAAGGTGGTACCAGGCAGTGGTAGTCAGCACTCCATGTCCTCTGCCAATGTAATATAAGCAGGGTCTAACAGTAAGCTAAATTTCCACCTCTATTCAGTGTAAGATAGTAAAAACCCTCACTCCGCTTTTGTAGAAGGGACTGGAGAGTGGTGATGCTGAATTTCAGTCCTCATTCAGCAGCAATGAAATGGAGTAAAGTGGTGTGGGGAAGTTCTAGTCTGCACTCACTACCAACTCCTACTCCAGTGTCAGCAGGATCACCTCTACTATGTGGGTGAACTTCCATCTCTACCAGACAGCAACAGAGCAGAATGAAGCAATGCAAAATAAAGAGAAGTGGTACTTACTGATATTCTGCTTCCTCCCACCTTATATCAGCAGAGCCCAAAGGGTAGCTAAAAAAGCAGAGTAATGTGCTGCTAGGCAGTGTTTCTCAGCACCCCACTTCCTGCTCACCCCTCTCAGTGTCAGTGGAGCCAAATATGGAGCTGGTATTCCACTCTAAACCAGTGGAAATAAGATAGAAAGAAACAGTGCAAGGTGGTGATTGTTTGCACTTTGCTTTCCTCCATGTGTGTCTTCTTCTGTCCCTCCTATGTCAGTGAGGCCCAATTGGAATCTGAACTTCTAGCTATCACAGAGAAATGAGTGGTGGAAGTCAATGCTCTGCTTTTCCTGGGAGGCATAATCAAAGTCAAGCAGGAGGCTGTACTTCAACCCCCACCTGCAGACACTGAGGCAGGACAAGGAGGTAGGAGTCCAAACTCTGCATTTTGCATTTTACTCCTGCTGTTGCTATTGATAATTAGGCTGAAGCTTCTCCCCAGGGCAACGAGGCAAGAAAAACAAATAAAAGGAATCAGAATTGGAAAGGAAGAAATAAAATAACATTTATTTGCAGATGATGTGATATTATATATGCAAAATCCTAATGAATCCACTAAAATACTACTACAAATAATGAAAAAGTTCAAAAAGATTGCAGGACACAGATCATATACAAAAAATCAATCGTATTTTTGATCTTGTGTGGTTTCATTCAAAATATAGGGTTGCTTGTTTTATTTCAGTGAAAAATGCAATTGGAATTTTGATTGGGAATCCACTGAATCTGTACATTGCTTTGGGTAGTATGGACATTTTAATGATGTTAATTGTTCCAATTCATGAACAATGGATATTTTTACATTTATTGGTATGTTCTTCCATTCCTTTCAACAAAGATTTATAGTTTTCAATGTATAGACTTTTAGCTCCTTCGTTAAATTGATTATAAATTTTATCCTTTTTAGTGAATGACATTGTTTCTTAATTTCTATTTCTGAAATTTTGTCATTAGTATATAGAAACATAAGTGTATTTTTAAAAATTTTATTTTATTATGTTACGTTAGTCACCATACATTACATCATTAGCTTTTGATGTGGTGTTCCATGATTCATTGTTTGCGCATAACACCCAGTGCTCCATTCAATACGTGCCCTCTTTAATACCCATCACCAGGCTAGCCCCTCCCCTCCCCCTTCCCCTCTAGAACCTCAATTTGTTCCTCAGAGTCCGTAGTCTCTCATGGTTCATCTCCCCCTCTGATTTCCACCCCTTTCATTTTTCCCATCTTACTATCTTTTTTTTTTTAACATATAATGTATTATTTGTTTCAGAGGTACAGGTCTGTGATTCAACACTCTTACACAATTCACAGTGCTTACCATAACACATACCCTCCCCAATGTCTATCACCTAGCCACCCCATCCCTCCCACCCCTCACCACTCCAGCAACCCTCACTTTGTTTCCTGAGATTAAGAATTCCTCATATCAGTGAGATCATATGATACATGTCTTTCTCTGATTGACTTATTTCGATCAGCATAATACCCTCCACTTCCATCCACATCATTGCAAATGGCAAGATTTGGGGTTTTTTGATGGCTGCATAATATTCCATTATATATATATATATATATATATATATATATATATATATATACACACACACATATATACCACATCTTCTTTATCCATTCGTCTGTTGATGGACATCTTAGCTCTTTCCATAGTTTGGCTATTATGGACATTGCTGCTATAAACATCGGTGTGCACTTACCCCTTCAGATCTCTACATTTGTATCTTTGGGTTAAATACCCAATAGTGCAATTGCTGGGTCAGATGGTAGCTCTATTTTCAACTTTTTGAGGAACCTCCATACTGTTTTCCAAAGTGGTTGCACCAGCTTGCATTCCCACCAAAAGTGTAGGAGGGTTCCCCTTTCTCCACATCCCCACCAACATCTGTTGTTTCCTGACTTGTTAATTTTAGCCATTCTGACGGGTGTGAGGTGGTATCTCATTGAGGTTTTGATTTGGATTTCCCTGGTGCCGAGCGATGTTGAGCACTTTTTCATGTGTCTGTTGGCCATTTGGATGTCTTCTTTGGGAAAATGTCTGTTCATGTCTTCTGCCCATTTCTTGATTGGGTCATTTGTTCTTTGGGTGTTGAGTTTGATAAGTTCTGTATAGATTTTGGATACTAGCCCTTTATCTGATGTCATTTGCAAATATCTTTTCCCATTCTGTCGGTTGTCTTTTGGTTTTGTTGACTGTTTCCTTTGCTGTGCAAAAGCTTTTTATCTTGATGAGGTCCCAATAGTTCATTTTTGTCCTTCCTTCTCTTGCCTTTGGCGATGTTTCTAGGAAGAAGTTGCTGCGGCTGAGGTTGAAGAGGTTGCTGCCTGTGTTCTCCTCTAGGATTTTGATGGATTCCTGTCTCACACTTAGGTCTTTCATCCATTTTGAGTCTATTTTTGTGTGTGGTGTAAGGAAATGGTCCAGTTTCATTTCTGCATGTGGCTGTCCAGTTTTCCCAACACCATTTGTTGAAGAGACTGTCTTTTTTCCTTTGGATAGTCTTTCCTGCTTTGTCAAAGATGAATTGACCATAGAGTTGAGGGTCCATTTCTGGGCTCTCTATTCTTTTTTTTTTTTCAAGATTTTATTTATTTATTTGACCGAGAGAGACACAGCGAGAGAGGGAATGCAAGCAGGGAGAGTGGGAGAGGGAGAAGCAGGCTTCCCGCAGAGCAGGGAGCCCGAATCAGGTCTCAATCCCAGGACCCTGGGATCACGCCCTGAACCGAAGGCAGACACCCAATGACTGAGACACCCAGGCGCCCCATGGGCTCTCTCTTCTGTTCCACTGATCTATGTGTCTGTTTCTATGCCAGTACCATACTGTCTTGATGATGACAGTTTTGTAATAGAGCTTGAAGTTCGGAATTGTGATGCCACCAGCTTTGCTTTTCTTTTTCAATATTCCTCTGGCTATTCTGGGTCTTTTCTGGTTCCATACAAATTTTAGGATTATTTGTTCCATTTCTTTGGAAAAAGTGGATGGTATTTTGATAAGGATTTCATTAAATGTGTAGATTGCTCTGGGTAGCATTGACATCTTCGCAACATTTGTTCTTCCAATCCATGAGCATGGAATGTTTTTCCATTTCTTTGTGTCTTCCTCAATTTCTTTCATGAGTATTTTATAGTTTTCTGAGTACAGATTCTTTGCCTCTTTGGTTAGATTTATTCCTAGGTATCTTATGGTTTTGGGTGCAATTGTCAATGGGATCGACTCCTTAATTTCTCTTTCTTCTGTCTTGTTGGTGTATAGGAATGCCACTGATTTCTGTGCATTGATTTTATATTCTGCCATTTTACTGAATTTCTGTATGAGTTCTAGCAGTTTTGGGGTGGAGTCTTTTGGGTTTTCCACATAAAGTGTCATATCATCTGCAAAGAGTGAGAGTTTGACTTCTTTGCCAATTCGGATGCTTTTTATTTCTTTTTGTTGTCTGATTGCTGTGGCTAGGACTTCTAGTACTATGCTGAATAGCAGTGGCGATAGTGAACATCCCTTCTGTGTTCCTGACCTTAGGGGGAAAGCTCTCAGGTTTTCCCCATTGAGAATGATATTCGCTGTGGGTTTTTCATGGATGGCTTTTATGATATTGAGGTATATACCCTCTATCCCGATACTCTGAAGAATTTTGATCAAGAAAGGATGCTGTATTTTGTCAAATGCTTTTTCTGCATCTATTGGGAGGATCATATGGTTCTTGTGATTTCTTTTATTAATGTATTGTATCACATTGATTGATTTGCAGATGTGGAACCAACCCTGCAGCCTAGGAATAAATCCCTCACCAAAATACTAGCCAATAGGATCCAACAGCACATTAAAATATAAGTGTATTTTATATAATGATTTTCTACCCTGTAACTTTACAGTATTTGTTTATGTATTCTTATATTCTTTGTGTAAATATCAAGTACTGCAATTGCTGGATCATAGGGTAGTTCTATTTTTAACTTTTTGAGAAACCTCCATACTGTTTTTCTACAGTAGCTGAACCAGTCTGCATTCCCACCACAGTACATGAGTGTTCTTATTTCTTCACATCCTCCATAACACCTGTTTTTTGTTGTGTTCTGATTTTAGCCATTCTGACAGCTATGAGGTGATATCTCATTGTAGTTTTGATTTGCATTTCCCTGATGGTAAGTGATGATGAACATCTTCTCATGTGTCTATTGGCCATCTGGATGTCTTCTTTAGAAAAATGTCTGTTCATGTCTTCTGCCTATTTATTATTTGCATTACTGGTTTCCTGGGGGTTGAGTTGTATAAGTTCTTTATATATTTTGAATACTAACCCTTTATCAGATATGTCATTTGCAAGCATCTTCTCTCATTCTGTAGGTTCCCTTTTAGTTTTGTTGATTGTTTCATTTGTTGTGCAGAAGTTTTATTTTTGATGTAGTCACAATGGTTTATTTTTGCTTTTGTGTCCCTTGCCTCAACAGACATATGTAGAAAAAAAAAAGTTGCTTCAGCCAATATCAAAGAAGTTACTGCCTATGTTTTCTTCCAAGATTTTTATGGTTTCATGCCTCCCATTTATGTCTTTACTCCATTCTGAATTTATTTTTATATACAATGTAAGAAAGTGGTCCAGTTTCATTCATGTTGTTATCCACTTTTCCCGACACCATTTGTGGAAGACGCATTCTTTTTATTCTTTCCCCATCCATTGGATATTCCTTCTTGCTTTGTCAAAATTTAATTGGCCATATACTCGTGGGTTTTTTTCTGGGTTTTCTTTTTTTTCTATCTATAATTCCATTGAATTTTGTACCTATTTTTGTGCCAATACCATACTCTTTTGATTATTGCAAGCTTGGTAATATAACTTGAAGTTCAGAATTGTGATGCCTCCAGTTTTCCTTCTTTTTCAAGGTTGCTTTGGCCATTCAAGTTTTTTTGTGGTTCCATACAAATTGTAAGAATATTTATTCTAGTTCTGTGGAAAATGCTGTTGGTATTTTGATAGGGATGACATTAAATGTGTAAATTTCTTTGGGTAATATAGAAATTTTAACAATATTTATTTTTCCAATCCATTAGCATGGAATGTCTTTCTATTTTTTTTTTCCTCTTCTATGTCTTTCATCAGCGTTTTATAGTATTCAGAGTAAAGCTCTTTGACATCTTTGGTTTGGTTTATTCCTAGGTACCATACGATTTGGGGTGCAATTGCAAATGGGATTGTTCTCTTAATTTCTTTTTCTGCTGCTTCATTATTGGTGTATAGAAATGCAATAAATTTCTGTACATTTATTTTCTTTCCTGTGATTTTACTGAATTTGTTTATCAGTTCTAGCAGTTTTTTGGTGGAATCTTTTGGGTTTTCTATACAAGTATCATGTCATCTGCAAATAGGGAAAGTTTTACCTTTTCCTTACTGACGTGGATGACTTTGATTCCTTTTTATGGTCTGATTGCTGTGGCTAGGATTTCTAGTACTATGTTGAATAAAAGTAGTGAGAGTGGATATCCTTGTCTTGTTCCTGACCTTAGGGGAAAAGCTCTCAGTTTTTCCCCACTAAGGATGATGTTAACTGTGCTTTTTTAACATATGGCATTTATTATGTTGAGGCATGTTCCATCTAAATCTATTTTTGATGGGGGTGGAGCAGTTATTGTGAATGGATGTTGTACTTTGTCAAATACTTTTTCTGCATCTACTAAAATGATCATATGGTTCTTATCATTTATTTTATTAATGTGATATATCACATTGATTTGTGAATATTGAACCTCCCTTGCAACTCATGAATAAATGCCACTTGATTGTGGTGAATTATTTTTTAATGTACTGTTGGATTTGGTTTCTTAGTATTTTACTAAGAATTTCTGCATCCATGTTCATTAGGGATATTGGACTATAATTCTCCTTGTTAGTGTGGTCTTAGTCTAGTTTTGGGATCAAGATAATTTTGGCCTCATAGAATGAGTTTGGGTTTTCCTTCCATTTCTATTTTTTTGGATAGTTTGAGAAGAGTATGTATTAACTCTTCTTTAAATGTTTGGAAGAATTTACCTGTGACACCATCTTGTTCTGGACTCTTATTTGTTGGGAGTTTTTTGATTACTGATTCAATTTCTTTGCAGATTATTGGTCTGTTCAAATTTTCTCTTTCTTCCTGTTTTGGTTTTGGTACTTGATATGTTTCTAGGATTTCATCTATTTCATTTAGGTAGTCCAATTTGTGGGCATATGGTTTTTCAGAATATTCTCTTATGATTGTATTTCTGTGATATTGGTTGTTATTTCTCCTTTCTCATTTAATTTTATTTCTTTAAGTTCTATTTTTTTCTTCATAACTCTGGCTAGATATTTATCAATTTTATTGACTTTTTCCAAGGACCAGCTCCTGATTTCACTGATCTGTTGTACTGTTTTGTTTTGTTTGTTTGTTTGTTTTTTTAGTTTTCATATCATTTTTTTCTGCTATAATCATTATTTTCTTCTTTCTGCTGTCTTTAGACTTCATTTGTTCTCTCACTAGGTCCTTTAAGGTGCAAAAGGTTAGGTTTTTTATTTGAGATTTTTCTTGCTTTTTAAGGTAGGCCTGTTTTGCTATAAACTTCCCTTAGAACTGCTTTTGTTGTATCCCAAAGGTTTTGGATCATTGTGTTTTCATTTTCATTTGTTCCATATACCTTTTTATTTCTTCCTTGATTTCCCGATTGACCCATTCATTGTTTAGTAGTATGTTATTAGACCACCATGTATTTGTGGTCTTTCCAGATTTTTTCTTGTGGTTGACATCTAGTTTCATATGTTATAGTCAGAAAAGATGCATGGTATGAATTTGATCATCCTGAATTTGCTGAGGTTTGTTTTAAGTCCTAATATGTGATCTCTTTTGGAGAACACTCTGGGTGCAATTGAAAAGAATGTATATTCTGCTGTATTAGGATGGGATGTCCTGAAAATATCTGTTAAATCTGTCTGGTCCAGTGTTTCATTCAAAGCCTTTGTTTCCTTGTTGATTTTCTGTTTAGATCATCTGTCCATTAATGTCCACAATTACAATTACTGTGTTAAAGTCCCTTACTATTATTGTATTATTATCAATTAGTTCCTTTATGTTTCTAATTAATTGTTTTATATATTTGGGTGTTCCTGTATTTGGGGGCGTATTTACAATTGTTATATCTTCTTGTTAGATTGTCCTTTTTATTATTATATATTGTCTTTCTTTTTCTCTTGTTACAGTCTTTGTCTTAAAGTCTACTTTATCTAAGTATAGCTGCTCTGGCTCTCCTTTGACATCCATTTGCATGGTAGTTATTTCTCCATCCCCTCACTTTCAATCTTCTGTTGTCTTTAGCTCTAAAATGAGTCTCTTTTAGGCAGTATATACATGGGTCTTGTTTTTTAATCCATTCTGTCACACTATCTCCTTTGATTGGAGCATTTAGTCCATTTACATTCAAAATAATTGTTGGTAAATATGTATTTATTGTCATTTTATTATTTGTTTTGTGGTTGTTTCTGAAGATTTTCTCTAATCCTTTCTTGTCTTTCTCTATTTCATGGTTTGCTGATTTACTTTAATGATATTTGAATTTCTTTCCCTTTATTCTTTGTATATTTATTGGTGATTTTTGATATATGACTACGATTAAGTTTGTATATAACCTCCTCTGCATATAGCAATCTGTATTAAGTTGATGGTGATTTAATTTTGAACACATTCTTTTTTTTTCTTTTCCAAGTTTTTATTCTAAACCAATTAGTTAACATATAGAGCTATATTACTTTCAAGTGTACAATATAGTAATTCAACATTTCCATACATCACCCAATGTTCATCACAAGTGCACTCCTTAATCCCCATCACCTATTTCTTTCTTTTATCGCCCATCCCCCCACTGCCCTCACCTTTGGTAGCTATCATTTAGTTCTCTATAATTAAAAGTCTGTTTATTGGTTTGTCTCTCTCGTATTTTCCCACTTTGTTTTGTTTCTTAAATTCCATATACAAGGAATAACCATATGGTACTTGCCTTTCTCTGACTGAGTTATTTTGCTTAGCATTACACTCTCTAGCTCCATTCATGCCATTGCAAATGGCAAGATTGCATTCTTTTTGTATATTCCATTGTGAATACTTGGGCTAAATACATATCCTGGTTATTATAAATAATGTTGATATAAACATAGAAATGCATGTATCCCTTTGAATAACTGTTCTTGTATTCTTTGGGTAAATACCCAGTAGTGCTTTGACTGAATTGTAAGATAGTTCTATTTTTCACTTTCTGAGGAACCTCCATACTGTTTTACACAGTGAGTGAAACAGTTTGCATTTGGATCTACAGAGCATGGGGTTCCTTTTTCTCCACATCTTTCCCAATACCTGCTGTTTCTTTTGTTCCTGATTTTAGCTATTCTGAAAGGTGTGAGGTGATATCTCATTGTAGTTTTGATTTGCATTTTCCTGATGGCAAATGATGATGAACATCTTTTCATGTGTCTGTTGGCCATCTGGATGTCTTCTCCAGAGAAATGTCTGTTCATATAGTCTGCTCATTTTTACTTGGATTATTTGCTTTCTGGAGTTTGAGTTGTATAAATTCTTTATATGTTTTGGATACTAACCCTTTATCAGATATGTAATTTGCAAATATCTTCTCCTTTTCCATATGTTGCCTTTTGGTTTTGTTGCTTGTTTCCTTTCAGAAACTTTTAAGTTTGATATAGTCACAATAGTTTATTTTTGTTTTCTTTTTTTCCCTTGCCTCAGCAGACCTATCTAGAAAGAATTTACTATGGCCAATGTCAAAGAATATACTGCTTGTGTTCTCATCTAAGATGTTTATGATTTCAGGCCTCACATTTAGGTCTTTAATTCATTTTGAATTTATTTTTGTGTATGGCATAAGAATGTGATCCAGTTTCATTTTTTTTATATGTTGCTGTCCAGTTTTCCCATCAACATGTGTTGAAGAGACATTCCTTTTCCAATTGGATATTCTTTCCTGCTTTATTACAGAGTAATTGATCATATAGTTGTGGGTTTTTTTGGGGTTTTCTATTCTGTTCTACTGATCTATGTGTCTGTCTTTTTGTGCCAGTTCCATACTTTTGTGCTTACTACAGCTTTGTAATATAACTTGAAGTTCAGAGCTGTGATATCCCAGGTTTGCTTTTCTTTTTCAGGATTGCTTTGGATATCTTAGATACTTTAGGAAGAATAAGTATTAATTCTTCTTTAAATGTTTTGGAGAGAGGAGAAAAGGAAGCTGGCAGAAGAGTAGGGGACCTCGTTTCATCTGCACCCTTGAATTCAGCTAGATATCTATCAAATCATTCTGAACACCTATGAATTCAGCCTAAGATGTAAGAAAATAATTGCTGGAATTCTACAAATAGAAAAGCAACCACTTTTTGCAAGGTAGGAGATGCAGAGACATGAATCTGAGGGGATATATCAGAAGAAAAATGGTGGGGTGAGGGGAGAGCCTCCATAACCCAGTTAACAGAAAGTGATATAGCCTTGGAGCACAAAATTGGAACTTTTAGAAGTCTGCTCCTGTGAGGGATGTCCCTGCTTGAAACATGCTCAGGTGGTGAAGCAGGTAAGAATCCTAGGTGGACCAGTGTGGTATCAGGATCCCCAGGGTCACAGAAAGAACGAGAGTGCCTGAAAGTGGTAGAGTTCCGAGGCACTTGAGTGGGGAAGCCAGCTACAATTATCAAGCCCCGGAGTGGCCTCTCAGCTAGGTGTTGCCATAAACTGCGAACTGCGACACGATCTGGTGACTGCTCCCCGAGCAGCCAGGCCATGGTAAGACCCCCTTCCCCCCCCGGGAGGATTGGTGCAGGTGTGCACTGCAAGAGTCTGTGGAGTTTGGAGGGGAGGAGCAAAATGGTGGAGGAATAGGAGACCTAAATTTTGTCTGGTCCCAGGAATTCAGCTAGATACGGATCAAGCCATTCTGAACACCTACAAACTCAATAGGGGATCTAAGAAAAGAATAGCAGAAGGTAGAACATGTGGAGAAGTGAATCCGAGGCGATATTCAGGAAGATAGATGGCTGGGGAGGGGGTCTCTGTCAACCACTACCGGCAAATGATAGAGCAGCAGAGCACAAAATTGGAAATTTTAGAAGTTGGCTCTGCTGAGGGATGTCACTCCAGTGGCTAAGTTGGGGTGGAACCCTCGCTGGGACAGGACCCTCAGGGTCACAGAAAGACTGGGGTGCCTGAGTGCAGCAGAGCTCCCAGGTATCAGAGCAGGGAAGCCGGCTGCAGAGACGGAGCTGAGGAGTGGGCTCTCAGATCGGGGTTGCCATAAACTGTGATCCGCGGCACAGTCGGGCCACTGCTCTTCCAGCAGGGACCCAACAAGAGGCAGATTCGGGGAGACTCCCCTTCTTCCCCTGGGAGGAGCAGCATGGGAGGGCACCGCAGGAATCTGCTGGGTTTGGAGACTCCAAACAGGGTCATATGCCAGAGATAGAAATGCTCGGTCACAGGCCAGGTGAGCACGGAGTGCAGCCAGAGACTGGAGAGATGGGAGTGATTGACTGCTTTTTTCTGGGGGCTTACTGAGGAATGGGGCCCTGAGTTCTCAGGTCCTCCCAGCAGAGATTAGGAGGCCGCCATATTCACCCTCGTCCTCCAAAGCTGTACGTAAGGCTTGCAGGGAACAAAAGCTCCCGAGAGCAAACCCGAACAGATTACTTAGCCCGGCCTGCGCAAGGGCAGGGCAATTCCACCTCCAGCAAAGACATTTGAGAACCATGGCAATAGGCCCCTCCCCCAGAGGATCAGCAAGAACAGCCAGCCAAGACCAAGTTTACCGATCAATGAGAACAGTAGAATGCCAGCACTAGGGGAATACAGCACATTGAATTCATGGCTTTTTTCCCATGATTCTTTAGTCTTTCAAAGTTATTTTTTTTATTTTATTTTTTGAATTTTTCCTTTTCCCTTTTTATAACAACACCTTATCAATCTCTTTTTAAAAAATCTTTTTTATTTTTCAGTTTTAGAGTCATATTCTATCCCTTCATAGTAGTTAAACTTATTTTTGGTATATATGTGTATATATATATATATATATATATATATAGTTCTCTCTTTAAAATTTTGGGATACAGTTTCTTCTTTTTTTTTTTTTTTAATTTTTTATTGTTATGTTAATCACCATATATTACATCATTAGTTTTTGGTGCAGTGTTCCATGATTCATTGTTTGTTCATAACACCCAGTGCTCCATGCAGAACGTGCCCTCCTCAATACCCATCACCAGGCTAACCCATCCCCCTACCCCCCTCCCCTCTAGAACCCTCAGTTTGTTTTTCAGAGTCCATCATCTCTCATGGTTCGTCTCCCCCTCTGACATACTCCCCTTTTCTTCCTCTCCTGTTATCTTCTTCTTTTTCTTTTTTCTTAAAATATGTTGCGTTATTTGTTTCCGAAGTACAGATCTGTGATTCAACAGTCTTGCACAATTCACAGCGCTCACCATAGCACATACCCTCCCCAATATCTATCACCCAGCCACCCCATCCCTCCCACCCCCAACCACTCCAGTAACACTCAGTTTCTTTCCTGAGATTAAGAATTCCTCATATCAGTGAGGTCATGTGATACATGTCTTTCTCTGATTGACTTATTTCACTCAGCATAACACCCTCCAGTTCCATCCACGTCGTTGCAAATGGCAAGATCTCATTCCTTTTGATGGCTGCATAATATTCCATTGTGTATATATACCACTTCTTCTTTATCCATTCATCTGTCGATGGGCATCTTGGCTCTTTCCACAGTTTGGCTATGGTGGACATTGCTGCTATAAACATTGGGGTACACGTACCCCTTCGGGTCCCTACATTTGTATCTTTGTGGTAAATACCCAGTAGTGCAATTGCTGGATCGAACGGTAGCTCTAATTTCAACTGTTTGAGGAATCTCCATACTGTTTTCCAGAGGGGTTGCACCAGCTTGCATTCCCACCAACAGTGTAGGAGGGTTCCCCTTTCTCCACATCCCCGCCAACATCTGTCGTTCCCTGACTTGTTAATTTTAGCCAATCTGACGGGTGTGAGGTGGTATCTCATTGAGGTTTTGATTTGGATTTCCCTGATGCCAAGCGATGTTGAGCACTTTTTCATGTGCCTGTTGGCCATTTGGATGTCTTCTTTGGAGAAATGTCTGTTCATGTCTTCTGCCCATTTCTTGATTGGATTATTTGTTCTTTGGGTGTTGAGTTTGATAAGTTCTGTATAGATTTTGGATACTAGCCCTTTATCTGATATGTCATTTGCGAATATTTTCTCCCATTCTGTCGGTTGTCTTTTGGTTTTGTGGACTGTTTCTTTTGCTGTGCAGAAGCTTTTTATCTTGATGAAATCCCAATAGTTCATTTTTGCCCTGGCTTCCCGTGCCTTTGGCGATGTTTCTAGGAAGAAGTTGCTGCGGCTAAGGTCAAAAAGGTTGCTACCTGTGTTCTCCTTTAGGATTTGGATGGACTCCTGTCTCACGTTTAGGTCTTTCAACCATTTGGAGTCTATTTTTGTGTGTGGTGTAAGGAAATGGTCCAGTTTCATTCTTCTGCATGTGGCTGTCCAATTTTCCCAACACCATTTGTTGAAGAGACTGTCTTTTTGCCATTGGACATTCTTTCCTGCTTTGTCAAAAATAAGTTGACCATAGAGTTGAGGGTCCATTTCTGGGCTCTCAATTCTGTTCCATTGATCTATGTGTCTGTTTTTGTGCCAGTACCATACTGTCTTGATGATGACAGCTTTGTAATAGAGCTGGAAGTCCGGAATTGTGATGCCGCCAGCTTTGCTTTTCTTTTTCAGTATTCCTCTGGCTATTCGGGGTCTCTTCTGGTTCCATACAAATTTTAGGATTATTTGTTCCATTTCTTTGAAAAAAGTGGATGGTATTTTGATGGGGATTGCATTGAATGTGTAGATTGCTCTAGGTAGCATTGACATCTTCACAATGTTGATTCTCCCAATCCATGAGCATGGAACGTTTTTCCATTTCTTTGTGTCTTCTTCAATTTCTTTCCTGAGTATTTTATAGTTTTCTGAGTACAGATCCTTTGCCTCTTTGGTTAGATTTATTCCTAGGTATCTAATGGTTTTGGGTGCAATTGTAAATGGGGTAGACTCCTTGATTTGTCTCTCTTCTGTCTTGTTGTTGGTGTATAGGAATGCCACTGATTTCTGTGCATTGATTTTATATCCCGCTACTTTACTGAATTCCTGTATGAGTTCTAGCAGTTTTGGGGTGGAGTCTTTTGGGCTTTCCACATACAGTATCATATCATCTGCAAAGAGTGAGAGTTTGACTTCCTCTTTGCCGATTTGGATGCCTTTGATTTCTTTTTGTTGTCTGATTGCTGTGGCTAGGACTTCTAATACTATGTTGAATAGCAGTGGTGAGAGTGGACATCCCTGCCGCGTTCCTGACCTTAGGGGAAAAGCTCTCAGCCTTTCCCCATTGAGAATGATATTCGCTGTAGGTTTTTCATAGATGGCTTTTATGATATTGAGGTATGTACCCTCTATCCCTATACTCTGAAGAGTTTTGATCAAGAAAGGATGTTGTACTTTGTCAAATGCTTTTTCTGCATCTATTGAGAGGATCATATGATTCTTGTTCTTTCTTTTGTTAATGTATTGTATCACGTTGATTGATTTGCGGATGTTGAACCAGCCTTGCAGCCCAGGAATAAATCCCACTTGGTCGTGGTGAATAATCCTTTTAATGTACTGTTGGATCCTATTGGCTAGTATTTTGGTGAGAATTTTTGCATCCATGTTCATCAAGGATATTGGTCTGTAATTCTCTTTTTTGATGGGGTCTTTGTCTGGTTTTGGGATCAAGGTAATGCTGGCCTCATAAAATGAGTTTGGAAGTTTCCCTTCCATTTCTATTTTTTGGAACAGTTTCAGGAGAATAGGTATTAATTCTTCTTGAAATGTCTGATAGAATTCCCCTGGGAAGCCATCTGGCCCTGGGCTTTTGTTTCTTGGGAGATTTTTGATGACTGTTTCAATTTCCTTAGTGGTTATAGGTCTGTTCAGGTTTTCTATTTCTTCCTGGTTCAATTTTGGTAGTTGATACATCTCTAGGAATGCACCCATTTCTTCCAGGTTATCTAATTTGTTGGCATAGAGTTGCTCATAATATGTTCTTATAATTGTTTGTATTTCTTTGGTGTTGCTTGTGATCTCTCCTCTTTCATTCATGATTTTGTTGATTTGGGTCATTTCTCTTTTCTTTTTGATCAGTCTGGCCAGGGGTTTATCAATCTTGTTAATTCTTTCAAAGAACCAGCTCCTAGTTTCATTGATCTGTTCTACTGTTCTTTTGGTTTCTAGTTCATTGATTTCTGCTCTGATCTTTATGATTTCTCTTCTCCTGCTGGGTTTAGGCTTTCTTTGCTGTTCTTTCTCCAGCTCCTTTAGGTGTAGGGTTAGGTTGTGTATTTGAGACCTTTCTTGTTTCTTGAGAAAGGCTTGTATTGCTATATACTTTCCTCTCAGGACTGCCTTTGCTGTATCCCAAAGATTTTGAACACTTGTGTTTTCATTTTCATTGGTTTCCATGAATTTTTTTAATTCTTCTTTAATTTCTTGGTTGACCCATTCATTCTTTAGTAGGATGCTCTTTAGCCTCCATGTATTTGAGTTCTTTCCGACTTTCCTCTTGTGGTTGAGTTCTAGTTTCAAAGCATTGTGGTCTGAAAATATGCAGGGAATGATCCCAATCTTTTGGTACCGATTGAGACCTGATTTGTGACCTAGGATGTGATCAATTCTGGAGAATGTTCCATGGGCACTAGAGAAGAATGTGTATTCCGTTGCTTTGGGATGGAATGTTCTGAATATGTCTGTGAAGTCCATTTGGTCCAGTGTGTCATTTAAAGTCTTTATTTCCTTGTTGATCTTTTGCTTAGATGATCTGTCCATTTCAGTCAGGGGGGTGTTAAAGTCCCCCACTATTTTTGTATTGTTGTCAATGTGTTTCTTTGCTTTTGTTATTAATTGCCTTATATAATTGGCTGCTCCCATGTTCGGGGCATAGATATTTACAATTGTTAGATCTTCTTGTTGGATAGACCCTTTAAGTAGGATATAGTGTCCTTCCTCATCTCTTATTACAGTCTTTGTTTTAAAATCTAGTTTGTCTGATATAAGGATTGCCACCCCAGCTTTCTTTTGGTGTCCATTAGCATGGTAAATGGTTTTCCACCCCCTCACTTTCAATCTGGGGGTGTCTTTGGGTGTAAAATGAGTCTCTTGCAGACAGCATATTGATGGGTCTTGTTTTTTAATCCAATCTGATAGCCTGTGTCTTTTGATTGGGGCATTTAGCCCATTTACATTCAGGGTAACTATTGAAAGGTATGAATTTAGTGCCATTGTATTACCTGTAAGGTGACTGTTAACTGTCTGTTGTCTGTGTTCGTTTCTGCTCTTTGCTGTTTTTAGGTTCTCTCTTTGCTTAGAGGACCCCTCTCAATATTTCTTGGAGGGCTGGTTTCGTGTTTGCAAATTCCTTTAGTTTTTGTTTGTTCTGGAAGCTTTTTATCTCTCCTTCTATTTTCAATGATAGCCTAGCTGGATATAGTATTCTTGGCTGCATATTTTTCTCGTTTAGTGCTCTGAAGATATCTTGCCAGTCCTTTCTGGCCTGCCAGGTCTCTGTGGATAGGTCTGTTGCCAATCTAATGTTTCTACCATTGTAGGTTACATATCTCTTCTCCCGAGCTGCTTTCAGGATTTTCTCTTTGTCTCTGAGACTCGTAAGTTTTACTATTAGATGTCGGGGTGTTGACCTATTTTTATTGATTTTGAGAGGGGTTCTCTGTGCCTCCTGGATTTTAATGCCTGTTTCCTTCCTCACATTAGGGAAGTTCTCTGCTATAATTTGCTCCAATATACCTTCTGCCCCTCTCTCTCTCTCTTCTTCTTCTGGGATCCCAATTATTCTAATGTTGTTTCGTCTTATCGTATCACTTATCTCTCGAATTCTGCCCTCGTGATCCTGTAGTTGTTTCTCTCTCTTTTTCTCAGCCTCTTTATTTTCCATCATTTTGTCTTCTATATCGCTGATTCTCTCTTCTGCCTCATTTATCCTAGCATTTAGTGCCCCCATTTTTGATTGCACCTCATCAATAGCCTTTTTGATTTCGATTTGGTTAGATTTTAGTTCTTTTATTTCTCCAGAAAGGGTTTCTCTAATAAATTCCACGCTTTTTTCAAGCCCAGCTAGTATCTTTAAAGTCATGATTCTGAACTCTAGGTCCGACATCGTACTAATGTCCGTATTGAGTAGGTCCCTGGCTGACGGTACTACCTCTTGTTCTTTTTGCTGAGGTGATTTCTTTCGTCTTGTCATTTTGTCCAGAGGAGAATAGATGAATGAGAGAACAAAAGGCTAACAGGTTTACAACGTCCCCAGCAAATATACTGTATACAAATCAGAAAAGACCTGAAACCAGGGGAAAAGAAAGGGAAAGAAAGAAAAAAGAAAGAGAAAAAGAAAAAAAAAGAAAAAAAAGATAAAAACAAAAACAAAACAATTCAGAAAAGGCAGAATATGATCAAATATGATCAGGCTAGTGCATAGATCAGTGCCACACACTAGATTTTGGGCGTATTTTGGTTTGTTAGAAAAAAGTGCCTCCTAAAATTTTAAAGGAAGAAAGACATATGTACAAAATAAGGGTTGATACAATGAAGGGATGGAAGATGACTGTAAAGATGAAAATTATAAAAGATTTTATAAAAGGACTTGGTAAGATAAGTTGTTTGAAAAAAGAAAGAAGATTTAAGGAAAAAAAAAAAAGGAAAAAGGGAGAGAATGTGATCAGGCAGGAGACTAGAACAAAGCCATACACTAGTGGTTTAGGGTATATTTTGATCTGTTAGAAGAAACTGTACCTCAAAATTTTAAAGAGAGAACAACTTATATATATATGCCAAAAACAAGGATAACTACTATGAAGGGATAAAATATGACTCTAAAAATGAAAAAAAAAAAAATAAAAAATGTTTTTTTTTTAAAAAAAGGGATTTATAAGATGTTGGTTGAAAAAGGGAAAAAGAAAAATAAAAAAAAGTCAACAAAAATTAACTTTGATGAAATAATGAATCATGGTAAAAAAAAAAAAAAAAAAAAAAAAGAAGCCATGAATCTATGTGCAGTATTCCCCTAGCGCTGGAGTTCTCCTATTCTCCTTGATCGATCAACTTGGTCTTGGCTTGCTGGCTGTTTGTGCTGATCTTCTGGGGGAGGGGCCTGTTGCTGTGGTTTCCAAATGTCTTTGCCGGAGGCGGAATTGCCCCGCCCTTGTCGGTCCGGGCTAAGGAAGCTGCTCCAGTTTGCTCTCAGGAGCTTTTGTTCCCTGCAAGCTCTCGGTACAGCTTTGGAGGCCCAGGGCGAAAATGGCGGCCTCCCAGTCTCCGCCCGGAGGAGCCGAGAACTCGGGGCCCCACTCCTCAGTGCGCCCCCAGAGAAAAGCAGTCACTCCCGTGTCCCCGGTCTCCGGCCGCACTCCGTGCTCACCCGGCCTGTGATCGAGCGTTGCTATCTCTGGCACCCGACCCCGCTCGGAGTCTCCAAACCCAGCAGATCCCTGCAGTGCGTTCCCGCACCGCTCCTCCCCGGGAAGGAAGGGGAGTCTCCCCGGATCTGCTGCTTGTTGGGTCCCTGCTGGGGGAGCCGTGCCCCGACTGGGCTGCAGATCACAGTTTGTGGCAACCCCGAGCTGAGAGCCCGCGACTCTGCTCCGTCTCTGCAGCCGGCTTCCCTGCTCTGATACCTGGGAGCTCTGCTGCACTCAGGCACCCCCGGTCTCTCTGTGACCCCAAGGGTCCTGAGACCACACTGTCCCGGGAGGATTCCACCCCCCGCTTAGCCACTGCAGCGACGTCCCTCCGCCGAGCCAACTTTTAAAAGGTCCGATTTTGGGCTCCGCGGCTCTAGCACTTGCCAGAAGCGGCCGGCGGAGGCCCCTCCCCCGCCGTCTATCCTCCCGAATATCGCCTCGGATTCACTTCTCCGCACGCCCTACCTTCCAGTAAGTGGTCGCTTCTCTGTTCAGAGAGTTGTTGCTACTCTCCTGTTCGATCTCCTGTTGAGTTCGTAGGTGTTCAGAATGGTTTGATCCCTATTCAGCTGAATTCCTGAGACCAGACAAAATCTAGGTCTCCTACTCCTCCGCCATCTTGCTCCGCCCCCCGGGATACAGTTTCTTCTAACAGACCAAAATATACCCTAAATCTCTAGTGTATGGATTTGTTCTAGCCTCCTGCCTGATCACATTCTCTCCCCCTTTTTTTAATCCTCTTCTTTCTTTTTTCAACCAACTTCTTATCTTATCAATTCCTTTTATAAAATCTTTTATACTTTTCATCTTTACAGTCATTTCCATCCATTCATCATATTTACACTTATTTTTGTACATATATAAGCTTTTCTTTCTTTAAAAATTTGGGAGGCACTTTTTTCTAACAGACCAAAATACACCCAAAATCTAGTGTGTGGAATGGATCTATGCACCAGCCTGATCATATTTCATCATATGGTGGTTTTTTTGTTTGTTTGTTTGGGGTTTTTTAAATCTTTATCTTTTTTTCTTTCTTTCCCTTTCTTTTCCCGCAGTTTCAGGACCGTTCTGATTTGTTTAGTGTATATTTTTTCTGGGGTGGTTGTTACTCTCTTAGCATTTTGTTCTCTCATTCATCTATTCTCTTCTGGACAAAATGACAAGATGGAAAAACTACCTCAAAATAAGGAACAAGAGACAGTAATCACTGCCAGGAACCTAATCAATACGGAAATCAGTAAGATGTCAGAACTACAGTTTAGAATGACGATTTTAAAGATACTAACTGGGCTTCAAAATGCATGAATTTATTAGAGATTAGAGAAACCCTTTCTGGAGAAATAAAAGAACTAAAATCTAACCAAGTTGAAATCAGGCGATTAAAGGGGTACAAAAAAAAAATGGAGGCTCTAACTGCTAGGATAAATGAGGCAGAAGAGAGAATTAGTGATATAGAAGACCAAATGATGGAAAATAAAGAAGCTGAGAAAAAGAGAGATAAACAACTACTAGATCATGAGGGAAGAATTTACGACATAAGTGACACCATAAGACGAAACAATATTAGAATAATTGGGATCTCAGAAGAAGAAGAAAGAGAGAGAGGGCAGAAGGTATATTGGAGCAAATTATAGCAGAGAAGTTCCCTATTGGGGAAGGAAACAGGCATCAAAATCCAGAAGACACAGAGAAGCCCCCTCAAAAACAATAAAAATAGGTCAACACCCCGACATCTAAGAGTAAAACTTACAAGTCTCAGAGACAAAGAGAAAATCATGAAAGCAGCTCGGGATGAGAGCTCTGTAACCTACAATGGTAGAAACAGATTGGCAACAGACCTATCCACAGAGACCTGGCAGGCCAGAAAGGACTGGCATGATATATTCAGGGCACTAGATGAGAAAAATATGCAGCCAAGAATACTATATCCAGCTAGGCTGTCATTGAAAATAGAAGGAGAGATAAAAAGCTTCCAGGACAAACAAAAACTAAAGGAATTAGCAAACACGAAAACAGCCCTACAAGTAATATTGAAAGGGGTCCTCTAAGCAAAGAGAGAGCCTAAAAGTAACATCGACCAGAAAGGAACACAGACAATATACAGTAACAGTCACCTTACAGGCAAGACAATGGCACTAAATTCTATCTTTCGCTAGTTACCCTGAATGTAAATGGGCCAAATGCCCCAATCAAAAGACACAGGGTATCACATTGGATAAAAATATAAGACCCATCGATATGCTGTCTGCAAGAGACTCATTTTAGACCCAAAGACACCCCCAGATGAAAGTGAGGGGGTGGAAAACCATTTACCATGCTAATGGACACCAAAAGAAAGCTGGGGTGGCAATCCTTGTATCAGACAAATTAGATTTTAAACCGGAGACTATAATAAGAGATGAGGAAGGACACTATATCCTACTTAAAGTTTCTATCCAACAAGAAGATCTAACAAATGTATATATCTATGCCCCTAACAAGGGAACAAAATTATATAAGCCAATTAATAACAAAAACAAAGAAACACATCAACAACACTACAATAATAGTGAGGGACTTTAACACCCCCTCACTGAAATGGACAGATCATCTAAGCAAAAGATCAACAAGGAAATAAAGACTTTAAATGACACACTGGACCAAATGGACTTCACAGATATATTCAGAACATCCCATCCCAAAGCAACAAATACACATTCTTCTCTAGTGCCCATGGAACATTCTCCAGAACAGATCACATCGTAGGTCACAAATCAGGTCTCAACTGGTACCAAAAGATGGGGATCATTCCCTGCATATTTTCAGACCACAGTGCTTGAAATGAGAACTCAGTCACAAGAGGAAAGTCGGAAAGAACTCAAATACTTGGAGTATCCTACTAAAGAGCATCCTACTAAAGAATGAATGGGTCAACCAGGAAATTAAAGAATTAAAAAAAATCATGGAAACCAATGAAAATGAAAACACAACTGTTCAAAATCTTTGGGATGCAGCAAAGGCAGTCCTAAGAGGAAAGTATATAGCAATACAAGCCTTTCTCAAGAAACAGGAAAGGTCTCAAATACACAACCTAACCCTCCACCTAAAGGAGTTGGAGAAAGAACAGCAAATAAAGCCTAAACCCAGCAGGAGAAGAGAAATAATAAAGATCAGAGCAGAAATCAATGAAATAGAAACCAAAAGAACAGTAGAACAGATCAACGAAACTAGGAGCTGGTTCTTTGAAAGATTTACAAAATTGGTAAACCACTGACCAGACTTATCAAAATAAAAGAGAAAGGACCCAAATAAATAAAATCATGAATGAAAGAGGAGAGATCACAACCAACACCAAAGAAATGGAAACAAGTATAAGAACATATTATGAGCAACTCTACGCCAGCAAATTAGATACTCTGGAACAAATGGATGCAGTCCCAGAGACGTATAATCTACCAAAACTGAACCAGGAAGAAATAGAAAATGTGAACAGACCTATAACCACTAAGGAAATTGAAGCAGTCATCAAAAATCTCGCAACAAACAAAAGCCCAGGGCCAGATTGCTTCCCAGGGGAATTCTACCAAACACTTAAAGAATCAATACCTATTCTTCTGAAACTGTTCCAAAAAATACAAATGGAAGGAAAACTTCCAAACGCGTTCTATGAGGCCACCATTACCTTGATCTCCAAACCAAAGACCCCATCAAAAAGGAGAATTACCAACCAATATCCTTGATGAACATGGATGCAAAAATTCTCACCAAAATACTAGCCAATAGGATCCAACAGTTCATTAAAAGGATTATTCACCACGACCAAGTGGGATTTATCCCTGGGCTGCAGGGTTGGTTCAACATCCACAAATCAATCCTCATGATACAATACATTAATAAAAGAAAGAACAAAAACAATATGACCCTCTCAACAGATGCAGAAAAAGCATTTGACAAAGTACAGCACCCTTTCTTGACCAAAACTCTTCAGAGTATAGGCATAGAGGGTACATACCTCAATATCATAAAAGCCATCTATGAAAAACACACAGCAAATATCATTCTCAATGGGGAAAAACTGAGAGTTTTTCCCCTAAGGTCAGGAACACGAAAGGGATGTCCACTATCACCACTGCTATTCAACATAGTATTAGAAGTCCTAGCCACAGTAATCAGACAACCAAAAAGAAATAAAAGGCATTCAAATTGGCAAAGAAGAAGTCAAACTCTCATTGTTTGCAGATGATATGATACTTTATGTGGAAAACCCAAAAGACTCCACCCCAAAACTGCTAGAACTCATACAGGAATTCAGTAAAGTGGCAGGATACAAAATCAATGCACAGAAATCAGTGGCATTCCTATACACCACCAACAAGACAGAAGAAAGAGAAATTAAGGAGTCGATCCCATTTACAATTGCACCCCAAACCATAAGATACCTAGGAATAAATCTAAGAGAGAGGCAAAGAATCTGTACTCTGAAAACTATAGAATACTCATGGAAGAAACTGAAGAAGACACAAAATAATGGGAAAACGTTCCATGCTCATGAAATGGAAGAACAAATATTGTGAAGATGTCAATGTTACCTAGAGCAACCTACACATTCAATGCAATCAAATACACATCCACTTTTTTCAAAGAAATGGAACAAATAATCCTAAAATTTGTATGGAACCAGACAAGACCCCAAATAGCAAGAGGAATATTGAGGAAGAAAAGCAAAGGTGGTGGCATCACAATTCCAGACTCCAACCTCTATTACAAAGGTGTAATCATCAAGACAGTATGGTATTGGCACAAAAACAGACACCTAGATCAATAGAACAAATAGGGAGCCCAGAAATGGACCCTGAACTCTATGGTCAACTAATCTTCGACAAAGCAGGAAAGAATGTCCAGTAGAAAAAAGACAGTCTCTTCAACAAATGGTGTTGGGAAAATTGGACAGCCATATGCAAAAGAATAAAACTGGACCATTTCCTTACAACACACACAAAAATAGACTCAAAATGGTTGAAAGACCTAAATGTGAGACAGGAGTCCATCAAAATCCTAAAGGAGAACACAGGCAGCAACCTCTCGACCTGAGCCACAACAACTTCTTCCTAGAAACATCGCCAAACACAAGGGAAGCAAGGGCAAAAATGAAGTATTGGGACTTCATCAAGATAAAATCTGCACAGCAAAGGAAACAGTCAACAAAACCAAAAGACAACCGACAGAATGGGAGAAGATATTTGCAAATGACATATCAGATAAAGGGCTAATATCCAAAATCTATACAGAACTTATCAAACTCAGCACCCAAAGAACAAATGGTCCAATCAAGAAATTGGTAGAAGACATGACAGACATTTTTCCAAAGAAGACATCCAAATGGCCAACAGGCAGATGAAAAAGTGTTCAACATCGCTTGGCATCAGGGAAATCCAAATCAAAACCTCAATGAAATACCACCTCACACCTGTCAGAGTGGCTAAAATTAACAAGTCAGGACATGACAGATGTTGGTGGGGATTCAGAGAGAGGAGAACCCTCCTACACTGTTGGTGGGAATGCAATCTGATGCAGCCACTCTGGAAAACAGCATGGAGGTTCTTCAAAAAGTTGAAAATAGAGCTACCCTTATGACCCAGCAATTGCATTACTGGGTATTTACCCCAAAGATACAAATGTATGTCCCGAAGGGGTGTGTGCACCCCAATGTTTATAGCAGCAATGTCCACAATAGCAAAACTGTGGAAAGAGCCAAGATGTCCATCAACAGATGAATGGATAAAGAAGATGTGGTATATATACACAATGGAATATTATGCAGCCATCATAAAAATGGAATCTTGCCATTTGCAACTACATGCATGGAACTGAGGGTATTATTCTGAGAGTACTAAGTCAATCAGAGAAAGACATGTGTCATATGATATCACTGATATGAGGAATTCTTTATCTCAGGAAATATAGTGAGGTTTGCTGGAATGGTATGGGGTGGGAGGGATGGGATTGCTGCGTGATAGATATCGGGGAGGGTATGTGTTATGGTGAGCACTGTGAATTGTGTAAGAGTGTTGAATCACAGACCTGTACCTCTGAAACAAATAATACATTATATGTTAAAAAAAAAGAAGTTAGTAAGAAGGGAAAAATGAAGGGGAGGTAAATCAGAGGGGGAGACGAACCATGAGAGATGATGGATTCTGAGAAACAAATTGAGGGTTCTAGAGGGGAGGGGGTGTGGGGAGGGGTTAGCCTGGTGATGGGTATTAAAGAGGGCACGTATTGTATGGAGTACTAGGTGTTATGCGCAAACAATGAATCATGGAACACTACATCAAAAACCAATGATGTAATGTATGGTGATTAATGTAGCATAATAGAAAAAAATTGTGATTAATAAAAATGCTATGAATGAGATCCAATCTAATCTAGATAATCTAACAACTAGGGTAAACGAGGCAGAAGAACGAATTAGTGACCAAAGAGACAAATTGATAGAAAAGAAGGATAAAGAGGAGGCCAGGGAGAAACAAATTAAATCCATGAAAACAGAATTAGAGAAATAATTGACACCGTGAAACGTTCCAATGTCAGAAGTTTTGGGATCTCTGAGGGGGTGGACAGAGAGAGAGGACTAGAAGATATATTTGATCAAATCGTAGCTGAGAATTCCTAATCTGGGGAATGAAAGAAACATTCGTGTCCTATAGGCAGAGAGGTCCCCTCCTAAGATCAAGGAAAACAGACCAACATGCCAGCATGTAATAGTAATACTCCCAAATCTTAGAAGCAAAGAAACCATCTTAAGGGCACTTAGGGGGAAGAGACTCCTTACTTACAGAGGGAGGCATATCAGAATAATGTCAGACCTATCCACAGAGACCTGGCAAGCCAGAAAGGGCTGGAAGACATATTCAGGGTACTAAACAAGAAAAACATGCAGCTAAGAATACTTTATCTGTCAAGTATTTAGAATGGATGGAGAGATGCAGAGCTTCCAAGACCGGCAAAAACTAAAAGAACAAGTGACCACAAAGGTGGCGCTGCAAAAAATATTAAGGGGGTTCTGTAAAAGGAAAAAGTCCCCAGGAAGGATATAGAGCAGAAATGTAGAGAGACAATCTATAGAAACAAGGACTTCACAGGCAACATGATGGAAATAAATTCATATCTCTCAATAATCACTCTCAACGTGAAAGGCCTAAATGCTCTCATAAAACTGCACAGGGTTGCAGATTGGATAAAAAGACAAGACCCATCCTATGCATCTATAGGAGATTCATTTTGAACCTAAAGTTACATCCAGACTGAAAGTGAAGGGATGCAGATCCATCTTCCATGTGAATGGACCTCAAAAGAAAGTTGGGTTAGCAATTCTTATATCAGACAAATTAGATTTTAAGCTAAAAACTGTATTTAGAGGCACAGAAGGACACTATATCATGCTTAAAGTGTCTATCCAATAAGAAAATCTAACAACTGCAAATATCTACACCTCCAACATGGGAGCAGCCATCTACATAAGCCAACTGTTCACCAAAATAAAGAGTCATATTGATAATAATATGTTAATTGTAGGAGACCTCAATACTCCACTCTCAGCAATAGACAGATCATCTAAGCAGAAAATCAACAAAGAAATAAGAGCTTGGAAGACACTCTGGACTAGATGGACCTCACTGATATATGCAGAACATTCCAACCTAAAACAACAGGATACTCATTCTTCTTGAGCACACACAGAACTTTCTCCAAAATAGACCATATACTGGGTCACAAATCAGGTCTTAACCGATACCCAAATATTGAGATTATTCCCTGGATATTCTCAGACCATGATGCTTTAAAACTGGAACTCAATCACAAGAAAAAAATTGGCAGAAATTCAAACACTTGGAAGCTAAATACCACTCTGCTCAAGAATGCTTGGGTCAAACAGGAAATCAAAGAAGAACTTAAAGAATTCATGGAAACAAATAACAACGAAAACACATCAGTCCAAAACCTATGGGATACTGCACAGGGGGAAATACATAGCCATCCAAGCCTCACTCAAAAAATAGAAAAATTCCGAATTCACCAACTAACTCTACACCTTAAAGAACTAGAGAAAAAGCCACAAACAATGCCTAAGCCATGCATTAGAAGAGAAATAATTAAGATTAGAGCAGAGATCAATGAACTAGAAACCAGAAACACAGTAGATCAGATAAAGGAAACTAGAAGCTGGTTCTTTGAAAGAATTAATAAGATTGATAAACCAGATTTATCCAATAGAAAAGAGAAAGAACCCAAATTACTGAAATTATGAAGCAAAGGGGAGAGATCACGACTAACACCAAGGAAATAGAAACAATTATTAGAAATTATTATCAACAACTCTATGCCAATAAATTAAGCAACCTGAAAGAAATGGATGCCTTCCTGGAAACCTATAAACTGCCAGACTGAAACAAGAAGAAATTGACAACCTGAATAGGCCAATAACCTATTGGTTATTGGTAGTGAGATTGAAGCAGTGATCAAAAACCTCCCAAAAAACAAGAACCCAGGGCCTGAGGGATTCCCTGGGGAATTCTACCAAACATTCAAAGAAGAAATAAGGCCTGTTCTTCTGAAGCTGTTTCAAAAAATAGAAACAGATGGAAAGCTTCCAGACTCATTCTATGAGGCCAACATTACCCAAACCCTCAAACAAAGCAAAGACCCCATCAAAAAGGAGAATTTCAGACCAATATCCTTGATGAATATGGATGCCAAAATTCTCAACAAAATCCTAGCTAATAGGATCCAACAATACATTAAAAGGATCATCCACCATGACCAAGTGGGATTTATCCCTGGGATGCAAGGGTGGTTCAACATTCGCAAATCAATCAATGTCATAGAACACATTAATAAGAAGAGAAAGAAGAACGATATGGTCCTCTCAACTGATGCAGAAAAAACATTTGACCAAATACAACATCCTTTCCTGATTAAAACTCTTCAGAGTATAGGGATAGAGGGAATATTCCTCAAGTTCATACAATCCATCTATAGAAAACCGACAGTGAATATCATCCTCAATGGGGAAAAGATAAGAACCTTTCCCTTAAGATCAGGAACACGTCAAGGATGCCCACTCTCACCACTATTGTTCAACATAGTACTTGAAGTCCTAGCAACAGCAATCAGACAACAACAACAACAACAACAAAATAAAAGGTATTCAAACTGGCAAGGAAGAAGTCAAACCCTCTCTCTTCGTAGATGACATGATACTTTATGTGGAAAATCCAAAAGACTCTACCCCCAAATTACTAAAACTCATATAGCAATTCAGTAATGTGGCAGGATACAAAATCAATGCACAGAAATCAGTTGCTTTCTTATACCCTAACAATGCAACTCTAGAAATAAAAATTAGAGAAATGATTCCATTTACAATAGCACCAAAAACCATAAGATACCTCGGAATAAACCTAACCAAAGAGGTAAAGGATCTATAATCTAGGAACTACAGAACACTCAGGAAGGAAATTGAAGAAGACACAAAAAGATGGAAAGATATTTCATGCTCATGGATCAGAAGAATAAACATTGTTAAAATGTCTATGCTACCCAGAGCAATCTATACCTTCAATGCCATCCCGATCAAAATTCCAATGGCATTTTTCAAAGTGCTGGAACAAACAATCCTATAATTTGTATGGAATCAGAAAAGACCCCGAATCACCAAGGAAATGTTGAAAAAGTAAAACAAAGCTGAGGGCATCACATTGCCTGATTTCAAGCTATATTATAAAGCCATGATCACCAAGACAGCATGGTACTGGCACAAAAACAGACATATTGACTAATGGAACAGAACAGAATAGAAAGCCCAGATATGGACCCTCAAATCTATGGTCAAATCTTCGACAAAGTAGGAAAAAACATGCAATGTGAAAAAGACAGTCTCTTCATTAAATGGTGCTGGGAAAATTGGACAGCTATACACAGAAGAATGAAACTCGACCATTCTTTTACACCATACACAAAGATAAACTCAAAATGGATGAAAGACCTCAATGTGAGACAGGAATCCATCAAAATCCTAGAGGAGAACATAGGCAGTAACCTCTTCGACATCGGCAACAGCAACTTCTTTCAAGATATATCTCCAAAGTCAAGTGAAATAAAAGTAAAAATGAACTTTTGGGACTTCATCAAGATAAAAAGCCTCTACACAGCAAAGGAAACAGTCAACAAAACAAAGAGGCAACCCACAGAATGGGAGAAGATAATTGCAAAGGGCACTACGGACAAAACGCTGATTTCCAAGATCAATAAAGAACTTCTTAAACTCAACACCCAAAATACAAATAATTAAGTCAAAGAATGGGCAGAAGACATGAACAGACACTTCTCGAAAGACATACAAATGGGTAACAGACACATGAAAAAATGTTCATCATCATTAGCCATCAGGGAAATTCAAATCAAATCCACATTGAGATACCACTTTATACCAGTTAGAATGGCAAAAATTTACAACACAAGAAACAACAAATGTTGGAGGGGTTGTGGAAAAAGCAGAACCCTCTTACACTGTTGGTGGGAATGCAAGTTGGTACAGCCACTTTGGAAAACAGTGTGGAGGTGCCTCAGAAAATTAAAAATAGAGCCACCCTATGACCCAGCAATTGCACTACTGGGTGTTTACCCCAAAGACACAGATGTAGTGAAAAGAAGAGCCATATGTAATCCAATGTTCATAGTAGCAATGTCTGCAATAGCCAAACTGTGGAAAGAGTCCAGATGTCCTTCAACAGATGAATGGATAAAGAAGATATGGTTCATATATACAATGAAATATTATTCAGCCATCAGAAAGGATGAATACCCAACTTTTACATCAACATGGATGGGACTGGGGGAGATTATGCTAAGTGAAATAAGTCAAGCAGAGAAAGTCAATTATCTTATGGTTTCACTTATTTGTGGAACATAAGGAATGGCATGGAGGACATTAGGAGAAGGAAAGGAAAAATGAAGGGGGTGAATTGGAGGAGATGAATCATGAGAGACTACGGCCTCTGAGTAACTAACTGAGGGTTTTAGAGGGGAGGGGGCTGGAGGGATGGGTTAGCCCGGTGATGGGTATTAAGGAGGGCACGTAATGCATGGAGCACTGGGTGTTATACGAAAACAATGAATCATGGATCACTACATCAAAACTTAATGATGTATGGTGACTAACATAACATAATAAAATTAAATTAAATTAAAAAAATAAAGTACTCTCTTTTGTCTTCTGGAGCACTAGATATTCCTAGATTTCCTCCTATTTTCCTGTGCAAGTGCTTTCTCTCTCTCTCTCTCTTTCTCTCTCTCTGCAAATTCATCTCTCTGTCCTGGATTTTTCAATGTTAGAAATCTTCAAGGTTCAGACCTCTATTCCCTTGTCTTCTGAGTCTATATTCTCTCCTTAAGTGATCTCATTCATGTTCCTATTTTCAACAAGAAAATTTAACTAAAATTAATATGGTATCCTCTTTAAGAAATATCATTATTTTATGTATCACTGGGAAAGCAAAAAAAAAATATTTTCGATTAAACTATGATATCTCAAATTCAACAAATCATCTCACTGTACCACAAAATTGTTCTTCCTTGTACTGTTCCCAACTCAGAAAATGACACCACCTTCACTTAGTTGTTCAAGCAAGAAACTAGAAACCTAGGACTTTTATTCTCTCTACGTCTCCACCTCTTACCCATCATATCTAGTCATTCTTGATGTCCTATTGTTTTATTTGCTAAAATAATCCCTGATTATGCCCATCTCTCTGACCCTCGCTGTTACAAAACTAATAGAAGCCACCACCTCTCTTGCCTGATCTACCTCAAAAGCATCCTAATGGTCTCCCCAGTATTATGATTTGCTTTTCAGCAGGCAGAGTTATCGTTTCAAAACCCAAATTTGACCATGTCTCTTCTCTGATGAAAACTCTTCAGTTGCTCCTCATTAGTCTTAGGAAAAAGTCCAGATTCTTCCTATGGCCTATAAAGATTCTGCCCACCTTCCCAGCCTTGTTTCATGCTACTTTGTCCTATGTTCTCTATGTGCCAACCACACAATAGCCTTTTTGATTCTCAAATATGTCACCCTCCTCACTGCCTCAGGACCTGGTACACATGCTTTCTCCTCTGTCCAGACTCTCTTACTTCTCTTTATGTAATGAATTCTTATTCATTCCTCAGCCCTCAATTCAAATATCACCTCCTCAGGGAAGTCTTCCATGATTCCAGATTAGGTGCTTCCATAGCACACCAGTCATCATTCTCAGGACTTAAAATTGTAATTGTGTAAGTCACAGCTTAATATTTGCCTTGATAATGGAATGAAAGTTGCACAAAGATATGAACTGTGTTAGGGACTGAACTAGGTGCTATATCCTCAGCACCTAGTATAATGCTGGAAACAAAATAGGTGTTCAGTTAGTACTTGTTGTTTTTTTTTTAAGATTTTATTTATTTGACAGAGAGACACAGTGAGAGAGGGAACACAAGCAGGCGCAGACGGAGAGGGAGAAGCAAGCTTCCCGCTGAGCAGGGAGTCCGATGCAGGGCTCTATCCCAGGACCCTGGGATCATGACCCGAGCTGAAGGCAGACACTTAATGACTCAGCCACCCAGGCGCCCCAGTTAGTACTTGTTAAATGAACAGATAAATTGATGATTGGGGGGGGTGTAAGAGTTAAGGTAGAACAAATAAATCAAGAATTATAGCCAAAGTACTGGTTTTGGTGACTAAGTTGGATGGCAGCACTTTGGATCTAAGGCAAGGGGAAAATGACAAATTCAGTTTTTGAAAAAAGAGCTGGAGGTGCTTGTGAGATGTATGGTAGGCAGTTTGATAGGTAGGTCTTAAGTTGAGGAAAGCAGCCTGAGCTATGGACATAAATTTAATAGCCATTGGCTTCAGGTGTTGTTTGAAACTGAGTGAGGGGATAAGATCATCCAGGAAATAAATGTAACATAAGAAGAAAAGGCCAAGGACATATGTCTATAGAATATCAATACTTAAGGAATAGGCAGAGGAAAATAAACCATAAAAGGAGAGGGAGATGGTACCTTACAGATCAAGGGTCAATAGGGTTATTAAGTAGCACATGGGTCAAAAGAGTGCCTACTGGCCTTACCAATGAGAAGGGCACTGATAAAATGCTTAGGGAAGGGAGTTGATAGGGGAAGCAGAAGTGAAGGCTTTGAAACCCAACCCTCTTTTTTGAAGCCTACTTAGAAGAGGAGAGAACATGACAACTGGAGATGGAGCAGTGTCAAGGAAAGCTTTTAGTTCCTTTTAACATGTGAGAAACTTGGACAAATCTGAATGTTAATAGGGCACATCACAATTAAGTTACTCTACTATATAAATGAGTTGGGTTGCCCAATATGCAATTTGCTCCCTGTCACATATGTTCAAGCCCAGGATAGATACAGAACCACCAGAGCATTTATTCTCAACGAGAGTCATGGTTAGAAGATTTAACCCAAGTTTCTATAAGGTCCTTTGCACCAGTCCATCACAGCATAATAGAAATAACACTAGGCTAAGAATCTCGAATCCTGACTTTGTCAATGACTAGCTCAACAACCTCATGTAAAGTTATTTAGCCTGTCTCTGTCTCAGTTTTCCTTATGTGTTAACCAACCCTACAAAATCACAAGGAGGATCAAAGGAGAGAATTGATGTTGATAGTGTAACAACATGAGATCCTCTAATGCTACCAAGGGTTATTAAACTTTTGGGGAACTTATTAAATTATTTTTACTTAACAAATGTTTATTATAAAACTTTTTAGTTAATAAACTAATTTTATAACATCTCTGAGAGGTAGTCACTGCTATTATCCTCATTTTACAGATGAGTAACTGAAGCACAGGCAGATTAAGATGCTTGCCTAAGATCACACAGCTAGGGGTTAGTGGAGTATAGATGTGAAACCAGAGTCTGGCTCTAAAGTTCTACATAATCATTATAGCACCTTATCCTTGGCCTAGAACCTCATTTTTCTAAAGGAAAGATTCACCAATCCCTTTGGGAAAATCTAATGAAATCTTTGAACACTCTCTACCCCAAAATGCACAGAAAATTACACATGAATGTTTTTATATACTATTTCAAAGCCTTCACTCACTGATCTTCACCACTGCCACAAAGCCCTGCTATGTGACTCACCCAAGTGTCTCAGATTAAAATTCTTTGCTCCAAAGTCTAAATTCCACCGATCTTAAACTTTAACTCAGCTTCAAATCCTGTCGTAACAGCTCAGTTCTAGATAGAAATAAAGAAGGGCTGTGGCTAGCATGCTGCCCTCTACCGCCGCCAACTAGACTGTCTGCATTAATGACACCGCCATACCTGTCAGAGATCTCTTCAGATTTTCCAAAGTGCTTTCGCAAGGAAGGTGCTGTCACAGCTCTGGGATTCAAAACCCCAAATCCAGCGGTCAGCGTCTGGGGTCCATCCTCCAGTTATTGCTTCCAAATCCTTCCCATTATGCTCTATGACAGAAATACAGTGTGCGGGCGTCGCCGCCATTTTAGCTTTTTCTCTTAACTGCCTGCCTTGCTCAGAGATAGCTAGACAGCCTTTAGGATTCAGCAGAGGGCACTGGAGTACATCTTTCGTGATTGAGGCTGTGGTTAGCAAAATAGGCAAAAATCTCAACTTTCTGACCTGTTCTTTAAAGGTTACATCCCATGTTTCCTTTACAGACTGCATATACTTTCTTATCACACACCCCTCCAACTCTCTTGCCATTCACCTTTCCTTGGCCTTGTGACAAAGGAATGTTCCTTTTTTAGTGGTAAAGTTTGTAAAACTTTTGAGTTACTGATGTGGAAAAAACAAAGCTCCTCCTACCCTCCACCCCTTACTGCCCCCCCCGACCCAGTTTACAATCCTGTCTTCTAATCTCTCTCTCATTATCTTGCTGTTCATACTTGCCATCCCTATTCTTGTAGTCCTTTTTACTGACTATATTCTAGTTCCAAACCAGGAAATAGTAATCAGAACACTATACTGAGAATCAGAGCAGACCTATAGATTTAAGTTTCGTTACTTTATTAGCTATATGACCAGTCACTTGACCTCTCTGGAATCTCAGTCTATAAAACTGAATGAAGTTGGTTAATATTGGAGGATCTCTATGGGACTTTTCTGACCTGCTAGAAATTTGGGAGTCTTCTCTGTTCTTTACATTCTACACTGTCTTTACATTTACAAACTAGTCCACCCCACCCTTACTCTCAGAGAAACATTTCTAAAATTAGATCAAACACCCTTATTTAAATCCTGTAATGCCTACCTTTTGCCCAAAAGAAAGAGTTCAAACTTTCTATTGTGACATCAAAAACCTTCACAACCTGGTCTCTTTTCTCTCTTACTTCCACCCCTATTATTTTACTCCCAAAGATGACACAGTTTAGGTAGCATGGTTCCCATTGCCAGAATGGACTAGGTTAGATGCTGATTTAATCTTTATCCCAGCATTGTCAAAATCTACCTTAATTATCTTTCCCCAGTCTAGGGTTTGAGCTCCTTGAAAACAGGAACCACTGCTGAATCTCCAGCTCCTAGAACAATGCATGACTTTGTCATTGTTCAATAAATATTTGTTGACAAATGAATTATTATATGTTGCTGAATCCCCAAAGCCTGTCACCATACCAGACATATAGTAGATGTTCAATGAATATTGAGTGACTAAATTAATTTCCAAAATCTCATTAGCTTCCCTAATATTTCTTGTATCCTGTCTTTCCTTCTTTAGTACCCTGTTAGGCACTAATCATCTCTATCTGGGTTATTGGAAAGTCTTCTAATTAGTTTCCCAAACCTAATCTTAATTCAATTAAGATAATTAAAAAAAAACACACACACAGTTCTACAATACTATTTTTTGTTCCAAAATCTTCCAGGACTCCCTATTGCCTTTAGGGTCAAGTCTAAATTCTCTCACCAAGCAATCAAGAACCTTCTTCAACCTGATGATCCAGGCAAACAAGATTGTTTCTTCTTCCTCAACTCATGTCCTACTTGTTCCACTCCATATACAATAAGACCAGGTGAGAAATAATAAGGATCCAAACAAGGTCCTGGGCAGTGGGGATGAAGAAGAGGGGACAGATTTGAAGACATGCACACTTAAATGTTAGGTTTCCCTCTATTCTTTCTGTCTCCTTTCCTTTCATAGGTGCTGCCAAACTTCATTAAGCAAATATTTTTCTCAATTTGGAAATAATACAAGCCAACATTCATTGGGAGCATCTTGTGTGTCAAACATTGTTCAAAGTTCTTTGTATGTGTTAGTGCATTTAATCATCCCAGTACTCTTTGTGGTAAGTACTAATGGTGTTCTCTCTTTACATATAAAAACACTGAGGCAGATTTGGGATTACATAACCTGCTCAATGTCATGTAGCCATTGAAAATAGCAGAACTGGGACTTAACACAGATTAAGGGTTGTGGGGGTTATGGTCTAATTACGACCAATTAACTACATTACATTACCACATGTTTCTGTCGACTGTCATAATACTGCCTATTTCTAATTCTTTTTTTTAAATTTTGAATTCTTTATTTCTCTTCATAATAGCATCACCCTCTTTCTTTACTGACTCCCATCATTCCCAAATATATAAATCCCACAAAGTTCTGTCTTTTCTAAATGCTTAAATAGGTAACATTTATTGAGCACATTGTGTCAGAGACAACCTTAGCATGCTTATATGCTTTATCTCATTGACTCCTTTCAGCAGCCCTCTGATTTATATGCTATTATTACTTATTTTTCACAGAGGAGAAAACCAAAGTACAAAGAAGTGAAATATTTTGACCAATTTCACACAGCTGGCAAATGTCAGGGCTTGAATTGGAACCCAGTCTGTCTGATTCCTGAGGCCACATTTGTGTAGTTCATACATTTGTGCTGTTCTGTTTTGTAATTAAGAGCCAGACTCTAGAACTAGACTGCTGTTTTCAAATCCCAACTTATTCTGCTTTCCGGCTGTATGAAGTTTGGCAAGTGGCTTCACTTAGCTGAGCCTCAGTTTTCTCATCTTAAAATAGAATTCTAATAAGGCTGATGTAAAAATAAAATGAACTCATTTACAGAAAATAGTTAGAATAAAGTCTGATACCAGGTAAGCATTACATAAATACTACCTATAATTATTTTATTTTTATGTCATCCTGAATTTTTAATTTTTGTATTGCTTTTATCTTTTGTCCTGCTTTATTGAGATGTTATTAACATATAACATATATAAGTATAAGGGGAAAATGTGATGCTTTGATGAACCTATATATTGTAAAATGATTACCACAATAAGATTAGTTAACATCCCAATTCCCTCACATAACTACCATTCTTTTGGTAGCACTAACATTTAAGACCTACATTCAACAATTTTAAAGTACATAATACAGTACAGTTAATTATAGTCACAATGGCATGAATTTGAACCCTAGAACTTATTTATCTTATTGCAGGAAGTTTCTGCCTTTGACAAATATCCTTCCATTTCCCCCACCCCACAGTGTTTGACAATCACTGTTTTACTCTCTATTTTTATTAAATGCCAATAGCATTTTTCACAGAACTAAAACAATCTTAAAATTTGTATGGAACAACAAAAACCATGAATAGCCAAAGCAACTTTGAAGAAGAAAAGCAAAGGTGGAAGCATCATAATTCCATATTTCAAGTTTTATTACAAAGCTGTAGAGAACAAAATAATATGGTAATGGCAAAAAATAGACACATAGATCAATGGAACAGAATAGAAAACCCAGAAATGAATCCACAACTATATGGTCAATTAATTGTGGACAAAGCAAGAAAAAATATCCAATGGGTAAAATATAGTCTATTCAACAAATGATGTTGAGAAAACTTGAGAGCTACATGCAAAAGAATGAAACCAGACCACTTTTTTAATACCATACACAAAAAATAAATTCAAAATGAATTAAAGGCCTAAATGTGAGACCTGAAACCATAAAAATCCTAGAAAAGAGCACAGGCAGTAATTTCTCTGACATCAGCTGTAGCAATATTTTTTAGATATGTATCCTGAGGCAAGGTAAACAAAAGCAAAAATACACTATTGGAACTAACCAAAATAAAAAGCTTCCACACTGGGAAAGAATCTATCAACATAACTAAAAGGCAACCTACGGGAGAAGATGCTTGCAAATGGCATATCCGACAAAATATACAAAGAACTTTAAAACTCAACACCAAAAAACCTCCCAAATAATCCAGTTTAAAAATGGGCAGAAGTGGGGCACCTGGGTGGCTCAGTTGGTTAAGTATCCAACTCTTGATTTCAACTGAGGTCATGATCTCAGGACTGTGAAATAGAGCCCTGCATCAGGCTCTGTGCTGGGCATAGAACCTGCTTAAGATTCTCTCTCTCCCTTTCCCTTTCCCCCTCCCGTTCCCTCTCTCTAAAAAAAAAAAAAGAAATGGGCAGAAGACATGAATAGACATTTTTCAAAAAAGACATCTAGATGGCCAACAGACACATGAAAAGATGTTCAACATCACTCATCAGGGAAATGTAAATCAAAACTACAATGAGATATCACATCATAGCAGTCAGAATGGCTAAAATATAAAACAGAAGAGACAAAGAGTGTTGGTGAGGATATGGAGAATGAGGAACCTTCTTGTACTGTTGGGGTGAATGCAACTAGTGCAGCCATGGTGCAAAACAGTGTGGAGGTTCCTCAAAAAGTGAAAAAGAGAACTACCCTACAAACTGGTAATGGAACTACTATACATTTACCCCCAAAATACAAAAACACTAATTCAAAGGGATAAATGCACCCCTATGTTCAGAAGCAGCCTAAGTGTCCATCAGTAGATGAATGGATAAAGAAGTTATGGTATATATACAATGGAAAATTGTTCAGCCATAAAAAGAATGAAATCTTGCCATTTGCAACAACATGGATTAACTAGAAGGTATAATGCCAAGTGAAATAAGTCAATCAGAGAAAGGCAAATACTTTATGATTTCACTGGTGTGTGGAATTTAAGGAATAAAACAAATGAGTAAAGGTAAAGAGAGAGAGAGACAAACCAAGAAACAGACTCTCCTTTTTTGTTTTGAATTCTTCCTTCTAGTTATTTTGCCCAGAGAAGAATGTACGAACAAGAGAACAAAATAAAAAAATATCAACCGTGACCCCAGCAAAATACATCTAGACAAATCCAAAGAGGTCAGTAACCAAAAAAGAAAAGAAAAAGGAAGAAAAGGTGGGGGAGAGAATATAATCTCCCAGATGGACAAAACAGGGTGATCCACTTGGGCCTCCCAGTGTATTTTGATTTGTTTGTTTATTAGAAGACACTAAATCCTAAATTAGAAAGAAAGTAATATACAAAATTAAAACTGAATACAGTGAAAGGAAGCCAAAAATGAAGAATATATTTATAAAATGTAAATGTAAAAATGAAAGTTAGAAAAAGACTTAAAAACAAAGAGTTGATAAAATAAGAAACTAGTTGAAAAGAAAAAAAAGAAAAAAGGAAAAGAAAATTTTAAACTGAAAGACTAGAGACTCATGAGAAAAAACCTTGAATTCTATATACTATTTTCCCCTAGCGCAAGCTATTTCCAGTTCTATGTGATCCATAAACTTGGTATTCACCTGATGTTCCTGCTAGTCTTCTGTGGGAGGGACATGTTGTACTGATTCTCAGGTGTCTTTGCCTGGGCAAAGTTGCTTCACCCCTGCCAGGGGTCTGGGCTCAGTGTAAGCTGTTTAAGGTTGTTCTATGTGGCTTTTTTTCCCTTAAGGCTTTTCATGCTGCTTTAGATGATGAAAAAAAAAAATAAAGATGGTGGTGCCCCAATCCCCAGCCCCAGATCTGAATGATTGCTACCCCCACTCCTCAGCGCAACCTCAGGGAGAAGAAATAAATCCCTTTTGTGTGGCCAAACTCCGCAGACTTTTTTTTTCCTTCATTTTCTTTTCCTTCTTTTTTTAAATTTTATTATGTTATGTTAATCACAATACATTACATTATTAGTTTTAATGGTAAAGTTCCATGTCATTGCTTGCGTATAAAACCCAGTGCTCCATTCAGTACGTGCCCTCTTTGATAGCCATCACCCTGCCAACCCATCCCCCACCCACCCTAGAACCCTCAGTTTGTTTCTCAGAGTCCATAGACTCTCATAGTTCATCCCCCCCTCCAATTTCCCTCCCTTCATTTTTCCCTTCCTGCTATCTACTTCTTCTTTTTTAAAATATATAATGTATTAATTGTTTCAGAGGTACAGGCCTGTGATTCAACACTCTTACACAATTCACAGCTCTCACCATAGCACATACGCTCCCCAAAGTCTATCACACAGCCAACCCATCCCTCACACCCCCCACCACTCCAGCAACACTCAGATTGTTTCCTGAGATTAAGAATTCCTCATATCAGTGAGATCATATAATACATGTCTTTCTCTGATTGACTTATTTTGATCAACTTAATACCCTCTAGTTCCACCCATGTCATACAAATGGCAAGATTTCATTCCTTTTGGTGGCTGCATAATATTCCATTCCATATATATACCACATTTCTTTATCCATTCATTTGTCCCTGGACATCTTGGCTCTTTCCATAGTTTGGCTATTGTGGACATTGCTGCTATAAACATCAGGGTGCACTTACCCCTTCAGATCCCTACATTTGTATCTTTGGGGTAAATACTCATTAGTGCAATTGCTGGGACGTATGGTAGCTCTATTTTCAACTTTTTGAGGAACCTCTATACTGTTTTCCAGAGTGGCTGCATCAGTTTGCATTCCCACCAACAGTGTAGGAGGGTTCCCGTCTCTCTGCATCCTCACCAACATCTGTCATTTCCTGACTTGTTAATTTTAGCCATTCTGACTGGTGTGAGGTGGTATTTCACTGAGGTTTTGATTTGGATTTCCCTGATGCCCAGTGATGTGGAGCACTTTTTCATGTGTCTGTTGACCATTTGGATGTCTTTTTGGAAAAATGTCTGTTCATGTCTTCTCCCATTTCTTGAATGGGTCATTTGTTCTTTGGGCATTGAGTTTGATAAGTTCTTTAGAGATTTTGGATACTAGCCCTATATCTGATATGTCATTTGCAAATATCTTCTCCCATTCTGTCGGTTGTCTTTTGGTTTTGTTGACTGTTTATTTTGCTGTGCAAAAGCTTTTTATCTTGGTGAAGTCCCAATAGTTCATTTTTGCCCTTGCTTCCCGCGCCTTTGGCAATGTTTCTAGGAAGAAGTTGCTGCGGCTGAGGTTGAAGAGGTTGCTGCCTGTGTTCTCCTTTAGGATTTTCATGGACTCCGATCTCACATGCAGGTCTTTAACCATTTTGAGTCTATTCTTGTGTGTGGTGTAAAGAAATGGTCCAGTTTCATTCTTCTGCATGTGGCTGTCCAATTTTCCCAACACCATTTGTTGAAGAGACTTTTTTTCCATTGGACATTCTTTCCTGCTTTGTCGAAGATTAGTTGACCATAGAGTTGAGGGTCCATTTCTGGGCTCTCTGTTCTGTTCCATTGATCTATGTGTCTGTTTCTGTGCCAGTACTGTACGTCTTGATGATGACACCTTTGTAATAGAGCTTCAAGTCCGGAATTGTGATGCCACCAGCTTTGCTTTTCTTCCTCAATATTCCTCTTGTTATTCGGGGTCTTGTCTGGTTCCATACAAATTTTAGGATTATTTATTCCATTTCTTTGAAAAAAGTGGATGGTATTTTGATAGGGATTGCATTAAATGTGTAGATTGCTCTAGGTAGCATTGACATCTTCACAATATTTGTTCTTCCAATCCATGAGCATGGAACGTATTCCCATTTCTTTGTGCTTCCTCAATTTCTTTCATGAGTATTTTATAGTTTTCTGAGTACAGATCTTTGCCTCTTTGGTTAGCTTTATTCCTAGGTATCTTATGCTTTTGGATGCAATTGTCAATGGGATCGACTCCTTAATTTCTCTTTCTTCTGTCTTGTTGTTGGTGTATAGGAATGCCACTGATTTCTGTGCGTTTATATTACATCCTGACACATTACTGAATTCCTGTATGAGTTCTTAGCAGTTTTGGGGTGGAGTCTTTTGGGCTTTCCACATAAAGTGTCATATCATCTGCAAAGAGTGAGAGTTTGACTTCTTCCTGGCCGATTCGGATGCCTTTTATTTCTTTTTGTTGTATGAATGCTGTGGCTAGGACTTCTAATACTATGTTGAATAGCAGTGGTGATAGTGGACATCCCTTTCGTGTTCCTGACCTTAGGGGAAAAGCTCTCAGTTTTTCCCCATTGAGAATGATATTCACTGAGGTTTTTCATAGATGGCTTTTAATACTGAGGTATATAACCTCTGTCCTGATACTTTGAAGAGTTTTGATCAAGAAAGGATGCTGTACTTTGTCAAATGCTTTTTCTGCATCTGTTGAGAGGATCATATTTTCTTGTTCTTTCTTTTATTAATGTATAGTATCACAAGGATTGACTTGAGGATGTTGAACCAACTTTGCAGCCCAGGGATAAATCCCACTTGGTCGTGGTGAATAATCCTTTACATGTACTATTGAATCCTATTGGCTAGTATTTTGGTGAGAATTTTTGCATCCATGTTCATCAAGGATATTGGTTGGTAATTCTCCTTTTTGATGGGGTCTTTGTCTGGTTTGGAGATCAAGGTAATGGTGGCCTCATAGAACGCGTTTGGAAGTTTTCCTTCCATTTGTATTTTTTGGAACAGTTTCAGAAGAATAGGTATTGATTCTTTAAGTGTTTGGTAGAATTCCCCTGGGAAGCAATCTGGCCCTGGGCTTTTGTTTGTTGCGAGATTTTTGATGACTGCTTCAATTTCCTTAGTGGTTATAGGTCTGTTCACATTTTCTATTTCTTCCTGGTTCAGTTTTGGTAGATTATACGTCTCTGGGACTGCATCCATTTGTTCCAGAGTATCTAATTTGCTGGTGTAGAGTTGCTCATAATATGTTCTTATACTTGTTTCCATTTCTTTGGTGTTGGTTGTGATCTCTCCTCTTTCATTCATGATTTTATTTATTTGGGTCCTTTCTCTTTTATTTTGATAAGTCTGGTCAGTGGTTTACCAATTTTGTAAATCTTTCAAAGAACCAGCTCCTAGTTTCGTTGATCTGTTCTACTGTTCTTTTGGTTTCTATTTCATTGATTTCTGCTCTGATCTTTATTATTTCTCTTCTCCTGCTGGGTTTAGGCTTTATTTGCTGTTCTTTCTCCAACTCCTTTAGGTGGAGGGTTAGGTTGTGTATTTGAGACCTTTCCTGTTTCTTGAGAAAGGCTTGTATTGCTATATACTTTCCTCTTAGGACTGCCTTTGCTGCATCCCAAAGATTTTGAACAGTTGTGTTTTCATTTTCATTGGTTTCCATGATTTTTTTTAATTCTTTAATTTCCTGGTTGACCCATTCATTCTTTAGTAGGATGCTCTTTAGTAGGATACTCCAAGTATTTGAGTTCTTTCCGACTTTCCTCTTGTGACTGAGTTCTCATTTCAAGCACTGTGGTCTGAAAATATGCAGGGAATGATCCCCATCTTTTGGTACCAGTTGAGACCTGATTTGTGACCTACGATGTGATCTGTTCTGGAGAATGTTCCATGGGCACTAGAGAAGAATGTGTATTTGTTGCTTTGGGATGGGATGTTCTGAATATATCTGTGAAGTCCATTTGGTCCAGTGTGTCATTTAAAGTCTTTATTTCCTTGTTGATCTTTTGCTTAGATGATCTGTCCATTTCAGTGAGGGGGTGTTAAAGTCCCTCACTATTATTGTAGTGTTGTTGATGTGTTTCTTTGTTTTTGTTATTAATTGGCTTATATAATTGTTCCCTTGTTAGGGGCATAGATATATACATTTGTTAGATCTTCTTGTTGGATAGAAACTTTAAGTAGGATATAGTGTCCTTCCTCATCTCTTATTATAGTCTCCGGTTTAAAATCTAATTTGTCTGATACAAGGATTGCCACCCCAGCTTTCTTTTGGTGTCCATTAGCATGGTAAATGGTTTTCCACCCCCTCACTTTCATCTGGGGGTGTCTTTGGGTCTAAAATGAGTCTCTTGCAGACAGCATATCGATGGGTCTTATATTTTTATCCAATGTGATACCCTGTGTCTTTTGATTGGGGCATTTGGCCCATTTACATTCAGGGTAACTAGCGAAAGATAGAATTTAGTGCCATTGTCTTGCCTGTAAGGTGACTGTTACTGTATATTGTCTGTGTTCCTTTCTGGTCGATGTTACTTTTAGGCTCTCTCTTTGCTTAGAGGACCCCTTTCAATATTACTTGTAGGGCTGTTTTCGTGTTTGCTAATTCCTTTAGTTTTTGTTTGTCCTGGAAGCTTTTTATCTCTCCTTCTATTTTCAATGACAGCCTAGCTGGATATAGTATTCTTGGCTGCATATTTTTCTCATCTAGTGCCCTGAATATATCATGCCAGTCCTTTCTGGCCTGCCAGGTCTCTGTGGATAGGTCTGTTGCCAATCTGTTTCTACCATTGTAGGTTACAGAGCTCTCATCCCGAGCTGCTTTCATGATTTTCTCTTTGTCTCTGAGACTTGTAAGTTTTACTCTTAGATGTCGGGGTGTTGACCTATTTTTATTGTTTTTGAGGGGGCTTCTCTGTGTCTTCTGGATTTTGATGCCTGTTTCCTTCCCCAATAGGGAACTTCTCTGCTATAATTTGCTCCAATATACCTTCTGCCCTCTCTCTCTTTCTTCTTCTTCTGAGATCCCAATTATTCTAATATTGTTTCGTCTTATGGTGTCACTTATGTCGTAAATTCTTCCCTCATGATCTAGTAGTTGTTTATCTCTCTTTTTCTCAGCTTCTTTATTTTCCATCATTTGGTCTTCTATATCACTAATTCTCTCTTCTGCCTCATTTATCCTAGCAGTTAGAGCCTCCATTTATTTTTATTTTTTTATTATGTTATGTTAATCACCATACATTACATCATCAGTTTTTGATGTAGTGTTCCATGATTCATTGTTTGCATGTAACACCCAGTGCTCCATGCAGAATATGCCCTCTTTAATACCCATCACCAGGCTAACACATCCTCCCACTCCCCTCCCCTCTAGCACCCTCAGTTTGTTTTTCAGAGTCCATAGTCTCTCATTGTTCTTCTCTCCCTCCTATTTCCCCACCTTCATTCTTCCCCTCTTGCTATCTTCTTCCTCTTTTTTTTTTAACATATAATGTATTGTTTGCTTCAGAGGTACAGATCTGTGATTCAACAGTCTTGCACATTTCACAGCACTCACCATAGCACATACCCTCCCCAGTGTCTATCACCCAGCTCCTCCATCCTTCCCACTCTCCACCACTCCAGCACCCCTCAGTTTGTTTCCTGAGATTAAGAATTCCTCATATCAGTGAGGTCAGATGATACATGTCTTTCTCTGATTGACTTATTTCGCTCAGCATAATACCCTCCTGTTCCATCCAAATCGATGCCAATGGCAAGATTTCATTCTTTTTGATGGCTGCATAATATTCCATTGTATATATATACACCACATCTTGTTTACCCATTCATCTATCGATGGACATCTTGGCTCTTTCCACAGTTTGGCTATTGTGGACATTGCTGTTATAAACATTGGGGTGCACGTATCCCTTTGTATCCCTACATTTCTATCTTTGTGGTAAATACCCAGTAGTGCAATTGCTGGATCATATGGTAAGAGCCTCCATTTTTTATTGCGCCTCTATAAGAGTCTTTTTGATTTCGACTTGGTTAGATTTTATTTCTTTTTTTTCCTCCAGACAGGATTTCTCTAATATCTTCCATGCTTTTTTCAAGCCCAGTTAGTATCTTTAAAATCGTCATACTGAACTCTAGTTCTGACATCTTACTAATGTGTGTATTGATTAGGTCCCTGGCAGTCGGTACTGGCTCTTGTTCTTTTTGTTGAGGTGATTTTTTCCGTCTTTTCATTTTATACAGAGGAGAGTAGATGAATGAGAGAACAATATGCTAACAGGGTAACAGCCAACCTAGAAAAATATACACTAAACAAATCAGAAGAGACATGAAACCAGGGGAAAAGAAAGGGAAAGAAAGAAAAAATAAAAAAAAAAGTTAAAAACAAACAAACAAACGGAAAACAGAATATGATAAAATATGATCAGGCTGGTGCATAGTTCAGTGCCACACACTAGATTTTGGGTGTATTTTGGTCTGTTAGAAGAAAGTGTCTCCGAAAATTTTAAAGAAAGAAAAACTTATATATGTACAAAAATAAGGGTAAATAGGATGAAGGGATGGAATATGACTGTAATGATGAAAATTGTAAAAGATTGTATAAAAGGAATTGATAAGAAGTTGGGTGAAAAAAGAAAGAAGAGGATTTAAAAAAATAGAGGGAGAGAATGTGATCAGGCAGGAGAGTAGAACAAAGCCATACACTAGAGATTTAGGGTATATTTTGGTCTGTTAGAAGAAGTTATATCCCAAAATTTTATTTTTATTTTTTTATTTTATTTTTTTAAGATTTTATTTATTTATTTGACAGAGAGAGACAGCAAGAGAGGGAACACAAGCAGGGGGAGTGGGAGAGGGAGAAGCAGGCTTCCTGCCGAGCAGGGAGCCTGATGTAGGACTCGATCCCAGGAC